>NC_133619.1:228681705-228918559 GCF_048593235.1 Sminthopsis crassicaudata
GCTAAAAAAAAAAAAAAAAAAAAAAACTTCTAGGAAAAAGAACAAATTAAGAATCCCCAATGAACACCAAATTAGAAATCATGAAAATCAAAAGAGATATTAATAAAATTAAAAGTAAGAAAACCATTGAACTAATAAATAAAACTAATAGTTGGTTTTATGGGGGAAAACAAAAAAATGCATAAACATTTGATTAATTTGTTTTTGAAAAAGGAAAGAAGAAAGCCAAATTACTAGTATTGAAAATAAAAGAACTGAAATTGCCACCGTGTGAGGAGAAATTCAAAACAAGTGTTAAGAGCTATTTTGCCCAATAAGATGCCAATAAATTTGATAATATAAGTGAAATGGATGAATATCTACAAATGTAAATTACCTAGATTAATTGAATAATATATTTAAATAAAACAATCTTAGAAAAAGAAATTGAGTAAATCATCAGTGACCTTCCCAAAACAAACTCTTCAGAATCATATGGATTCACAAGTGAATTCCACCACATTTAAAAATCAATTAATACCAATACCACATAAATGATTAGGAAAAATAGGTTAAAAAAAAAAGAGTCCTACTAAATTCCCCTGACATAAATATGATGCTCATATCCAAACCAGAAAGAGCCAAAACACAGAAAGAAAATTGCAGACTAAATTCCCTATTGAATACTGATATCAAAATTTTAAATAAAATAGTAGCAAAGAGATTATAGCACTATATCACAGGGATCACACACTATGAAAAGGTAAGGTTTATACCAGGAATGTAAAGCTGGTTCAATATTAGGAAAACTATCATGATTGATCATACCAACAACAAAACCAAGAGAAATCATATGATTATTTCAAGAGTTATAGAAAAAGCCTTTGACAAAATACAGCACCCATTTCTATTTAAAAAACACTAGAGAGTATAGGAATAAATGCAGCTTGTTTATAAATGACAAGGAAGCATTATCTGTAATGGGGATATACTCAGAGCCTTCCCAGTACACTCAGGAGTGAAGCAAAGGTGCTAATTATCATCTCTATTATTTAATACTGTACCAAAAATATTAGTTACAGCAATAATAAGACAAATTAAAGGAATTAGAATAGACAATGAGGAAACAAAATTATCATTTTTTGCAAATAATGTGATGTATACTCAGAAAATCATAGAGAACCAACTAAAAAAACTATCTGAAATTAACAAATTTAGAACAGTTGCAGGATATACAATAAATCAACATATAAATCACCAACATTTCTATATATATTACCAAAAAATTCCAGCAGTAAGTGATAAAAAGAAATTCCATTAAAAATAACATAAAATACATGAAAGTCTGCCTGTAAAGACAAATCCAGGAACTATATAACCACAACTGAAAAATACTTTTCATACATGAAATGTCAGATCTATCCAACTGGAAAAATATTAATTGCTCATGGGTAGACAAAACTAATATAATAAAAATGATGATTCTACCTACATTAATCTATTTATTCAAGCCATATTAATCACATTATCAGAAAATTATTTTATTGAACTAGAAAAAATAACAAAATTTATTTGGAAGACTAAAAGCTCAAGCATATCAAGGGGATCAATGAAAACAGAAATGCAAAAAAAAAGCAGCTTAGTCAATCAGATAACAAACTGTGTTATAAAGCAGTAATTATCAAAACAATCTAATCCTGGCTAAGAAATAGAGACAGTGGAATAAATTAGGAACAAATTACAATATAGTAAATGACCATAGCAACATAAAATATGATAAATCCAAATATCCAAGCTTTTGGGACAAAAATTTCATTATTTGATTAAAACTGCTGGGAAAATTGGAAAACAGTACTATATAAATTAGGTATAGAAGAACATCACATACTGTTTAACAAGATAATTTTAAAGTGGATACATGATTTACACATAAAGGGTAATACCATAAGCATATTAAAAGAGTGTGGAATATTGTTTATCTCTCAGATTTATGAATAAGGGAAGAATATAGAACCAAAGAAGACATAGAGAGCATTACAAAATTTTGATTATATAAAATTAAAAAGATTATAATACAAATAAAATGAAATTTAAAGACCAAATTAGAACCAAAATTAGAAGGAAAACAGAAAACTGGGTGAGGGAGGCATTTTGCAACAAGTATCTCTGATAAAGGGTTCATCTCTTAAATATACAGAAAATTGTGACAAATTAACAAAAAAATACAAATCACTTCCTGATTGGTAAATGGCCAAAAATATGAATAGCATTTTTCAGATAAAGAAATCAAAGCTTGTAATGTCTTATTTGGTTTTCTGGAGGTGTTAGAACAGCCTTCACAGCAATCACCAGAAGAATAGACAGGTGTTAAAGTCCAAACACTTTATAATTATTTCCTTCACAATCCAGTTTTCTTGCCTGGGGCTCAGGCCAGCTTTCTGGAGAGCCTTTCAGACCGGCCTTGGTCTCAGTGGTGGAAGTGCAGGAGGCCAGCCACCATGGTGGAGTGAGATGAAGTGAATGAATCTGGCTCTGAGTTCCCGGGCTTGTGGTGCAGCCTCCAGCCACCACAAAGGGGGATGATGGAATGAATGTGTCTCTGGTTCCCTTCTGAGTTTGTGACTGGCCCTTCTGAGTCTCTCTCTGGCTCTGACTCTGGCTAAGTTTGTCACAGCTTTATATGCTCTATTTTGAGTATAAACCAATCATTATGTCATTAGGAAACCATTGCTTGATGTAAGAGTAAATCTATCATATTATTCAGAAAATAATGTGATTTTGAATGTTTTAGTTTTTAATAAGGTTAATTATGTTGACTAATGTGAAATAATTCTTGCATCTGTTATAAGTTCAAGTTGGTTGGAATGATTTCTTGGATAATTGCTGTAGACCTCTGAAGCAATTAATTATATTTAAGATTAACAATTTAATCATCAATTATATTGTTCTAAACTTCTTTTTATTTATTATTCTTCGTTTGTTTTAGGCCGTTTTTGAAAGTAATTTTTGTAGTATGAGCACTAATTGTTCCTTAAAAGTTTAATAGCTTTCTCCCATTTTAATTATATTTTGATGATACTTCTCTATTTTTTTTGTGTTCTGTTTTGTTTATATTTAATTATACATAATTTTTATTTATTTTTATTTCTACTAGAAGTTTTGTTTAACTTGATTACTTGCTGTTTTGATGCTTCATTTTCTATCTTTTTAATCAAATTATTCAAAGGTTTATAAATCAATCATTTCAAGGAACCAAATTTTAGTTTGTATACATGAGAACATGTCAAAAAATGTCAAGTGAGAAGATGCTGTGCTCTATAAGCAAAATAGAAGTGAATTATATCAGAAGAAATGTGAGATGCACAAGATTAGAGAATCCACCTCAAATATTCTCATGAACTATTTGTGCCTGACCTATAGCAGAATATTCCAAGCTTATATTGTTCTAATTGGTCACAGGTATACATGGACATACTGTAACTTGAGTCATCATTTTGGCCCTCTTTGAAAATGAAAGACAACAAAGACAACAACCAAAACCAATCACAAACCATTTCTCCCTATTGGTCACTTTCTGTCTTATTTCATATTTGATGGAAGTTTCCCTAGAGACTGAATTTCAAAGTGTCTCAATGGTCTCACAATAAAACATTCATGATTTACCAGCCTCAATCTCTTCTCCAAGTGGTTTCTGCGATGACAGAACTGGCCCCAGACAGATCTGATATTTCTCTTTCAGACTTATTTGGGTGTCTCATAACCATATATGCATCCTGTTTCTATTCTCTCTGCTCTTACATTCACTGAATGAATTTTGTGAAGGATAGAATTCTTCTGATCAATCTGTAAAAATTGTCACAGGATCTCCAAGGTATTAGAACTAGAAGGGTTATTGATGTGTTAAAAGGGAATTCTATTGCAAACTCATGGATTAGATTATGCATCTCTTCAGGCTCAACATAGTGAATAATTGGGAAGGGTTGTGCTGAATAAATATATTAGGAATTCTCAGTTATTAGCTCGATGAGAGTTCACTTTGTTTCTTATTTGGGTTCTTGATGTCTTAAAGCATGGAGACAATTGAATTGCTTTATCTTTTGTGAATAATAACATTTTGGAGAGTCCTGGAAAATCATAAGAAATGAATAAAAATATTTTTCCATCTCATTGGTCACATGATCAAGGAGTCTTTTTTTAAATATTATTGTATGTTCTAGAAATGCTTCATTTTGTTTAATTAATAAAACAAAACTAAAATAGGGCACTACTCTAAGTCATACCCATACATTACAAAAGTCACTTAACAAAATTCCAAAATCTTGAGACAATTTGTGTTCTTTAAATATTCAGCATGATTTTCAAGTATTTTATTTTCACTCATTAAGTTTCACATGTCTTAGTTATGTTGATTTCTATATGAGGTCAGACAAATGCCTTTCATATCCTTACATGATTATATGTCCCAAGTCATCAAGCTTTTATGGACAAAGGACAATATACACTGGATATCATGAATTATTTCCTTTTGCCTTCACTCTGTCATCTTTCCTTCTTCTGTGGTCAGGATTAAGTGAAGTGCATATATCTTAGACTCATCTGATTAGAGATCATAAGAGACAAAAGATTAAATACAGCCTATGATAAAGTCTTGTAATACCTGGCATTTCATCTAGGTTAGGATGTAATACATTAACAAGAAGCACACTTCAGAATAGGGCCATGGTAGTTACATTCTGAATTCATCAGATCATATGTAGAAGATTGGTTGACTCAGGTGTCCATTTTAGGAAAGATTTAGAATCTGGAGAGTATCCAGAGAAGCATAATGAGATTGCTGACATTTCTCCAAATAGATACCATATGGGGATCATTTAGAGAAACAAGAACCATTTACAGAGCAAAATGTTGGGAGGGGACATCATAGTTATGTTCAATGAAAAAGCTAGGTCTAACTGTGAAAACAATGGATTAGATACTGAACCTAGAGTTAGGAAGACCTGAACTCAAATTCAGCCTCGGATACTTGTTAGTTTTGTGACCCTAGGAGGGTCATTTAACCTCTGACTCATTTTTCTCATCTATAAAATGAGGATAATAGCATCTATTTTCAAAGGTGAGGATAAAATGAAATAACATTTTTAAAGTGCTTTGCAAAACTTGCTATATAATATATTATGTAATATAATTGCTATTTGAATATAGAAAAGGCGAGTAAATGTATTCTTTTTTGGCTACAAAAGATGAAATATGGTAACTGTAAAGACAGATTTAGGTTTGGATTAAGGGAAAACTTCCAAAAAACGGAAAGGGCTAAAAGCCCCTACTAGGCTATCCACATAGCCTACATTCATTAAATGGATACTGGAAGGTATCCCCATTGTTGAGGTCACAATCATATGTCTTGAAGAGGGTACTCTTTGGATAAGGTTTGAATAAAGTCAGAAAATTCTATCATTTTCTAAATAGTTTTCTTATCTTTAACATGAAAAAAAGATTAGATTAGATAATCTATAAGGTTCATTAACAAGTTCAAATCCTTTGATACAAAGGTAGATATCATGCACTTGCATCTAACCCTTTAAATTTAGTCTGATATGCTTTGTCCATTTAAGCTAATTTTTTTAGTTTAAATTACAGATTCAGCATTTGTTTAATTTACCAACTATTTTTATATGTGTTATGGTGAGTATTCTCCATATCAGGGTATCAAGCACTATGAAAAGAATACTTTTCATAAATTTTACTTTTTAAATGTTGACTTTTCATTAGGATCTGTCTTTAATAGTTACTATTGAAGCTAGTTTCTCCAGAAGAGAAGCTTCTCCCCAACCTGTGGAAGGGTCTCTCTTTATAAATATAAAACTCCATTAAAACTCAGCATGAAAAGAAGTGATTACGATGAATTTTCATTTTGGTATGATTGATTTGTTGGCATTAAAGTTTCATTTCATCTATCAAGTGATCAGGCTGTGAAATAGTCTTTTCCTTGATCATTAATTTCCTCTTTATATGCTACAACACATTGAGCCTAAATTTGTATTGTTCTTAAAAATAGTTTCCTAATGCAAATATATCAATACTCTTTTCTCCTAACATTAGTAACAAATAATAATTTAAATAACTGTTCTCTGATTATATAGTTTTAAATTTTTAATTTCTAGCTTCTTGTATGAAATTTACTTACATGTATTCCCTTTTATTTTTTCCCTATATCTTTTTGACTTCTAGTATGAAATTGGGAAGGAAATAATCTCAGTGACTAGATATGCAAAATATGAAGATTTAATCATCTCAGGCAAAAATTTTAGAACCCAGGCTTCATAAATCCCAAACCACTTCTCTAATAGCCATAGTATTCTTCTTTTGAAGATCTCTGTTTCCTATTTCTATTGAATTATTAAGTGGAACATTGCATAACAATGCTTTCATAACTATATGTAAAGCATTTATAAAATATTCTTCTGAGAAGAGAATGTATTTCTACTTTTTATGTTGGGAAAAAAGTCCACAATAAAAAAGAGAGTTATATTCCAAAACCCACTGATTGTGGTCATGAGTTCTTTCACATGTAATATTTTGACACATTTTTCCTAATAAGTTATTTTAGTTGGGTCTGACCTTTTCTGACCCCATTTGGGATTCACTTGGCAAAGATACTGGAGTGATTTGCCATTTTTTTTTTCTCCAACTCTTTTTGCAGTTAAGGAAATTAAGGCAAATAAGGTTAAGTAATTTACTAAGGGTCACACAACTATTAAGTGTCTGAGGTGGCATTTGAAATCAGGTCTTCCTGACACCAAGCCTGATGCTCTACCTACTGCATCATCTAGAGGCCACCTTACTAATAAATAGATTTCCATATTCATTCATCATGTAATTCTGATGACCATAAAGATTTCTTTAAAACAAAAATTAAACATCAGATTCTTTTCATTGACATGTTTATGATTACTCTATCAATATTTCAAGTAGCAAAACACAAGATACACAGATGTAGAGAGAAATATATAGAAATGTAGCATGTGCTTCACAAATTTTTTAGAATTATGTTATTTGTTGAAAATACATTCTGTCATTTTCAGTAAGAGCTATGATTATTTGCATAACAATACCCAAGCTTTTATCAAACAGAATAATATTTTTTTCTTTTATCCTAAGAGTAAAGTTATATTTTACCATAGGTACCTTTCTTCTTCTCCTCCTCTCCCAACATGACCTTCTCTCAACTCTCCCCAGATTCCTAGCACTATTGGGGTAATAATCCATTCATATTCACAGCCCTAAGTTTCCAGTTTTCTTTAAATAACATGTCACCCTAGATGACACGTGAATTTAAGGCAAAATCATTTAGTGAAAGACTGAAGGTCTTTTTTAACAGTGAATTGAATCAGTTATTAAATGTTCTCTTTATGCCTTTCAAACAGCTGTCATATTCAATGTGTCTCTTGAGATCTGTTGCTGATTCCTACTTAACTCTTCATATTAACTTGAAATACATGCTGGATTTAGTCAGAGGTGCTGAATTGAATCCTACCTTTGCCACTTACTACCTATATGATGCCAGACAAGCAATTTTTTTCTCTCTCTGAGCTTGAGTTTCCTTACCTATAAAATGACTTATTTTATGAAATAACTTCTAAGTTATCTTCTGTCTCAAAGTATCTGATTCTATGATCCAAACACAGCAGTACAGGGACCTTTAAGTTCTCTCAAGGAAAAACACTAGGAAACTCTTTAAATCAGGAAGTTTTTCTTCATGGCAATTTGAAGCCAGTCAGGTCAACAAGTCCATAAGCACTTATTAAATACTGATTTTACAAATGCTGTGCTAAGCTAGAGAACACTACAAAGATCATCAATGAATACCCTCTTTACAAAAGGTGTACCCTGGAGAACAAGGAATTCTTATTACTCTCTAGTTCTACCACCAAAGCTATCCCACCAGAGTCTAGACTACTAGCTGACATTTCACATCTTTTGATAGGCTACTTCATCAAATTTTCTACACTTTGAATATCTGTCCAGTGGAAATATATCTATCCAGTCAAAGCCCATGTTGTGTGATGTTAGCATGCTGGACACCCATTTACTTAAAAAACAAATAATAAATTTTATATTGTATTTTTACTTATTAAACATTTCTAATTAGATTTTAATCTGACTCTTTCTACATCTTGGAGTTTCATTGGTCACATAGATCTCTGAGTTTGACACCTCTATTGTAGAAAATCAAAGAAAATTTCTTCAAATTAGGAAGAATTTTTCCTCTCTCAAGTATCATCTGAATCATTTTATTATTTTTATTCAGTTATTGCAATCGTGTCTCATTCTTCATGGTACCATTTGAGGTTTTCTTGGCAAAGATATTTGAGTAGTTTGCTATTTCCTTCTTCAGCTCATTTTATAGATGAAAAACTGAGGCAGACAGGATCACACAGCTAAGAGGTGTCGAAAGCTGGATTTGAATTTAGGAAGATGAGTCTTTCTGATTCCAACACTACTGCAATACCCGGCTGTCCCATACAATCATAGGAACTTGGTTTAGAGTTGGGATACATCTTCTAGATCATCTTGTCCATATGTCTCTAAGATATAACCTATAGGAGCATGTATTCACCACCACACTCCCAATTGGGCAATTAAAATATAAAATAAAATAAAAAAAATATTTAAATGGGCAAATTAAAATATAATCTGGAAATATTTGGCAATATGAATAAAAATAGAATAAATCAAAATAGAGATATTACCATATTTTAAAACTAAGTCAAAATGCTACCTCTAGGTATCCATATGAATAGATAAATAACTCCTGTTTCTATATGAATTTGATCCAATTAATCAAATACCTTCATTTTATAGATGTGAAAACTGAAACAAAGAATTTAAGGAATCTATTCAAGGCCATACAAGTGTGAAGCAGCTAAACTGGAATTTAGATTCTATGTCTTGTGCTCCTTCTACCGTATCACATTGCCTTTCATAGTTTGTGCATATAATAATTGTCTTCCCACTTATATAATGCTTCCATATGCTATTGTATTTGAATCTTACCACAACTTTGTGAAATAAATTATTACCCCATTGTCCATTGAAAAGTGGTGAGCCTGAGAGAAATTGACTGAAACTTGCTTCAGGCAAGGAGGCAGATTTGAGGTCAAGTCACCCTGACTTGAATTTCTTTGCTCTATCCACTCCATTCAGCTCTCCCCACAAATTATTTTTTCAAAATATACCCATCATTTCCTTTAATATTTTATATATTATTTCAAGTGATCAACTGCTTAGAAATACACTTGAATTTTAAATTTTAGAACTTCAGTCTTTTTTTTTTTTTATTTTCAAGTGAAGTTCAGATGTACAATTTCACACTTAGAATTACAAAGAGCCACACTTATATTCCAAATAATTAAATGTGATTATTTAATGGAACACAATTTATCATCAGTAAATGTCAGTTCAGCATTGTCCCAGCAATAGATTCCAGTTGTGGTTTGTACAATCCAAGTTTTCTGGCATGAAAGCAAGTTTGGGAATTAGTCAAGCATCAAATCTGAAAACAAATGAAAAATGGGTGCTTGCCAGTGACTTACTGGCAGCCAAACATCGCAACATTCAGCTTTATTCAGACACTAAAGGCTTAGCTTTTAACCTTGCCAAAATAACAGTCATGCAGAGAATCATTGCATTGGAAAGGACCTTGAGAGGATCATTTCCAGGACTTGAAAATGATTAAAAGATGGTATATGTTTACAGAATGTTTTGCAATATTTTCTAGCATCTTTCCAGGCAAGTACCTTTCTTTCTCCTCCATTTCCATTATCTGATATTAAACTAACTGAAGCCCCTTACAAGAGTCATAGATTCCAGTGGATCCTTTATCTATTTCTTCTTAACCCTTTGTGAAATAAAGATGTGAGAGTATTGAGATGCATGGGGAGAATTGGTTTCTTGGCTTATCCTCTATTTTTAAAATTTCAACTTATAATATTTTAATGGAGTAACTGGGTTACTCCAGCACCTTCTTCATTTCTGTGACTTTTTCTATGCTGTTTCATATGTTTCAAAAGTCTTTCCCACTCATTTCTTATGATCATTTTTTGAAATTATATTCATAAACCTTCCTCTTAGTTCTTAGTTAGAAATTATCTTTTCTTCCTTAGACTTCATATCTTTCTCAGGCAATTATCATATTCTATCATGTATTACAAGTATCACATAATATTGAAAATGTGTAACACATCTTCCCCTGGTAGATTATAAGAATCAGAAATCATGTCTAATCATTTACTTTTATGTCACCCCAAGGGCTATATTTGCTTTGGAAATAGTAGGCATTTATATGGATAAACTAGAGGTTATATTTATGGCTTCTTCTATCTCTCACAGCAAACAAAATTAATTTTTTTTCATTTGGATGTTCCATAAACAGAATTTAACAGAAGTATGTGTTGTCTTAGACAAAAAATCAGAATATAAACTCTTTGAGGGCAGAAACTGTCCTACTTTTATCTTTGCATTCTTAGCTCTAAGCACATTCCATGGCACATAGTAAGAAGTGCTCATTGAATTGAATTGATTATACTGGCAGTGGGAAATAAATACTCAAGAAATAAGAACTTGTTATGGGCCAGAACTTGAAACAAGATACTAAGTGGAATTGATGAAACAATGGTTATATAGTTTAGCATGTTTCAGTATGATTGATTTAATCTTACAACAAATAATAGTTTCCTGGTGATATAATGATTGCTTTATACTAGGTGTGGAGCATATAACCTGGGACTCAGAAAGCCGACAGAAGTTTTCAGAGGGCAGAGAAGCCAGGCGGGAGCTCAAGCTCTCAGAACCAAGGACAGATATTCATTCGATCTTCAGTCAAGCCACTGGTGGTAGGCTCTCCTCCTGCATTTCTCCATTGAGACCAAGGTGGGTTTGAAAGGCTATCCAGAAAGTTGCCCAACCCCAGAAAGGAGATAATAAAGAATCTGGACTATAAGAAAGCTAACCAGTGCTCAGGAAAGGAGACAGACTTTGAAAGAGATAATAAAGGATTTGTACTTTAACCCCTGGCTACTTTCTGGTGGTTACTGAACTGAAAAGAAAGCTGCTCCCAGAGACCCCAAGGAAACAGAACCAGAGAACAATATAGGAACTCATTACAATCAGGACATAAAATTGGACAAATAGAATAGTGTCTCTTTCTTTCCTTCCCTCCTTTACTCAAGCATTATCTGGTGTCTCATGATAGAGTAGACATGACCTTGGTTCTTGAATGTTATATCCAAGAGGCAAAAAATTCAGTCCTTGCAAGACTTTGATTATATCACAAGTGATGAACTTTATGCACAACAACTAAAGATCAATCTACATAAGTATAAGAGGCTCATCCCAAGAAAACTTAGCAATACATTTGTATTGTTGGTATTTTGTTTTATTGGGGTGGGAGGAAGGGGATATCAGTTTTTGGAAATTGTTTTTTCAAATCAATTCAGCTGAATTCAATTTCATAAGCAATTATTAAAGCCCAATTATGAACTAGGTACTGCACTCTACTTCAAGGAAGGCAGCACCTACCCAGGGCAATAATATATACATATACACACACACATGTGTGTGTGTGTGTGTGTGTGTGTGTGTGTGTGTGTGTAATGTTAGGAGGGAATGGTGTTTTCTCTGAGGGGAAATCAGGAAAGGCTTCCCATTGGAAGTAGCATCTGAGGTGAACCTTAAAAGAAGCTATGGATTCTAAGAGATTAAGAAGAAGAGAGAATATATTCCAGGTATTCAAAAAAGCTTGTTTAAAGGTATTGAGATAGGTGATGGAATGGGAAGAGGTTAGGAAGCATATAGGCTAGAATGTAGAATTCTTGAATGGATATATTATTCAGATTAGATCTCTGGAGGGCCTCTGGATCAGTCAGAGTCAGGATCGGTCAAAGTCCTTGATCTTTAGGAGGAGAAATGAAGGAGGCAGGCAAGCTGTCATATGGCTCATCAAAAATGGATCCTGGATTATGGAGTCTGGAGCCTAAAGTCTTCCCTCCTGAACGTGCTGTGGCAGAGAGACTCTGACCCTCTCCCTCAGCCCCCCTATCCTTGCCTCCAATTACCTTATCACAACATATTTTGGCTAGCGCCAATCTTAAGGAGAGCAATCACATCATCATATCATTTAAATATATATATATAGGAATATCATTTAAATATATATATATAGGAACCATTATCTCATATTGAATAAGAAATTAGCCTCAAATGCCCTGCTGTCTTAGATTTAAAAACAGCCCTCTATAAATGGGAGAAATTTTAAAAAGAAAAGGAGAAAGGAGGGGACTGAAGGAAAGGACCAAGGAAGGCAGAGAAAGGGAGAGGAAGGAATGAAAGAGAGGAAAGGGGAAAGCAGGGAATGAAAAAAGAGGGGAAGAGAAGAGAGACGAGAAGACAGGAGAGAAGAGGAGGAAAAAATGAATAGAGTGTAGCTATATTGTGAAGAGTTTTAAATACTAAGTTGAGAAATTTCTATTTCAATTCCCAAAATAATAGGGAGTCATTGAAGTTTCTAGAGGAAAAGAGTTACATGATCAGACTTGTGCTTTACAAAGGTTATTTTGGCAATTATGTGGAGAATAAATAGAGGATAAATTGTCAGGAAAATAAATTAGGAGCCAATTACAAAAATCTAAGCAAAAGCTGAAGAAGGGGTTGATTAGGTTAGTTGCTGCTATATAGGTGGAAAGAAGAAAAGACGTGGCAAAAGATATAAGGGGGAGAAGTAAAAAGATAGATAAAAGAATTGATGATCAGTCACATACACACACACACACACACACACACACACATTGTAAACAAGATAAATGAAAGGATTGTAATATCTGTAGCAGATAGAGTAGCCTTCTGAAAATTTTCTACTTTTGTTCAAGAGAAAGAAAATAGCATGGGAAACTTGAGATCTTTTGAAATCTAGAAGCATTTTCTCTTCTGTTTTCATCTATTCTATATTATATTTCTATCTACACCTATATATTCTCCTTCAAGAAAATATGTGGGGGGGCAGCTAGGTGGCACAGTGGATAGACCACCAGCCTTGAATTCAGGAGGACCAGAGTTCAAATGTGGTCTCAGACACTTAACACTTCCTAGCTGTGTGACCCTGGGCAAGTCACTTAACCCCAGCCTCAAAAAAAAAAAAAAAAATGTAGGGTTTAAGGATAGGTTGTATAGATTAATAAACTCTCATTTTAAACTAAGGAGCTGCCATGGAAGTAAGAGGCACTGTGAAATGAGCACTGGTATCAGGAAAACCCATGCTCATCTTCAGCCTCAGAAAAACACTACTTGTGTCAGTCTGTGTAAATCACTTCAACTCTTTTTACCTCAAGTGCACAATTGTAAAATGGAGGATAATAATAACTCTTACACCACAAGTTGTCATGAGAATCAAATGACATAACAATTATAAAGATTTTTGGCATAGTAAACACTATTTATTTTTATTTTACTGCTATTTCTTCCTTCATGCTGAAACATTTCCTTCATCTAGAAACGTAGTGATGATCATTTTGATTTTATTGATGCTCATTAACATTCAAATTCTTGCCTCATTAGATCCAGTACAAACAAAATCTATTAATTCCTGTATAGTATATCACTATTATTTCTAATATGGCATTTAATAAAATAATTTTTGAATTGTTTTTCCAATTTATTGATTCAAAAATCAAAGTTATTTGCCATTACTTATTATAGAATAAATATCTAAATAAAATGCTGATCATAAATTGTGAATCATAGATTTACAGCAATTTAGATGAGGAAAGAAAAATTAAAATATATAAGCCAACATTTTTGGCAGCTAAGCAGAACAGTTGGGAATAGAATACTGGGAACAGAATCAGGAAACAGAACTCAAATCCTACTTCTGATCCTTACTAGCTTGTATTACCTTGAATAGACCACTTAAACTTTCTCAACATTAGATTCCCCCTCTATAAAATGACAAGTTTAGACTTAATACCAACTCTTATTCTGGTATCACTTCATTTTATAGATAGAAAATTAAGTGAAAGATAGGGGAAGATTTGTTAACAAAGTGTCAGAACTAACATAGGTCTCAACTATTCTGTGAATATCTTTCTTATTATAATAAGCTTAATAAACATAAACAAAAACAATCAAATAAATATGAAAAAAGGAAAACAAAATCCAAACTCTAGTCTTTAACAGGATAGAATGAAAGATCTATTTAAAGGATAACAAATAAGCAAGTAGGATGCCTTTGTTCTGTGTCCCCTTCCGGGCTTGTTAAAAACTCTGCCACTTTTTAAACTTTTCTACTTGTCTTTTTTTCATAGTTTTGTTCGTTTTTTTTTTTAAACAAAGTTTACTATAGTTGGTGTGTACACACTGCATGTCTTCTGATTTCATTCGGTATCCTTTCATATCATTCCTCACATGTTTTCTTATACATTTCATATTTGCCACATAGTTTATTTCCAGTTTTGCTATTATAAATTATTAAGTTTAGTTTTTATAAAATTGTTAGGATTACTAAGTGAGAACTGAGGTTGTCTGGACAGTTACAAGGTGAGAACTCAGGTTGACTTGATAGAGGGGGCAAGCTCATTGGCTGGGGTGGTTCTTCCCAGAAGCCCTTGCATTATCCCACGCCCATTCTCTGGGAGAATAAAAGAGAGGACTCTCAGAGAAAGAAGAAGACTCTGAATTGCATCAGGCTTGTCGGGGCTCTCTGCAGGAAGGGAAGTCACTTCTTTGGACAAGAGTTAACAGCAACTGCCTGGAGACAACGGTTCGTTACAGGAAGAAGAATATGTCTGAGAGATTTGAGTAGACACAGCAGTTCTCTTCCTAGAGAGCGATCCAGCAGCTTCTAGAGACTACAGCTCGCAACAATTGGCGCCCAACGTGGGGCAAGGACTTTTGCTTATCCTGACAAGAGGAGCTAGACCAGACCTTCGCAATTTGGCGCCCGAACAGGGACAGACACAGTCCTGATTCCAGTGGAAAAGCTTCCAATCTAGATCTCAGTCTCTCTGACCCAGAACCGTGAGTAACGAGGAAACTTTGTTAAAGATTAAGTGAGCGTGCTAATAGATAAATAAGGAACTTAACTTGTTAAGGGCTAAACCAGGAATCTCTTATAGCTGAAATGGGGCAGATGTTAGCTATATTCAATCCCTGGACCTCAGCCGACTCAACCTCAGCCCCAGACGCAACCTCAGCTCCATTCAGGAGTGGTACTATAGAGAGTATAATCAACATAATTGAGGAGCAGAGTTTACTTGTAACCTGGGTACAGATTGCTAAACTCTTGGCTGCATTAAGACGCACATCCCCTTGGTTCTTAGAGGAAGAAAAGATAGATGTAGATAAATGGAAGCTAGTGGGATATGAAATGAAAGAATTTCAAGCAAAAAATGGGCCTCGTTCAATTTCTGCAGAAGTATTTTATATCTACAACATAGTTCAATTAGCCTTAAACTATCAAGCAAGTTGTAGGAGAAGGAAAAGTTCTAAAAATGAACAGAGGAGGAAGTGTGAGGAAAAAAGGAAAGATCAAGATCTTTCCCTAGAGCAAGAGGATTTAAATGAGGAATTATGGTATGATTCTCTTGAAGAAGCTTCAACCCTGCCTAGAGAACAGATTATTGACAGGCCCACATCAACCCCACCTTCAGAGATGGAGGAAGAAAGAGGGGAAGAGGCAGAAACACAAACAGAATTGCCTGTGAAGAAGCCTAAGCCTATGACAAGATTAGAAAAAGCATTGGTTAAAGCTAAGAGAGAAGGACAGGATATAAGTGATTTTATACATGCATATCCTGTGATTGAAAATACTGACTCTGTAGGTAAAAAAAGGAGAAGATATGCACCTTTAGATTTGAATAAAATTAAGGATTTGAAAAAAGGTTGTACCCTTTATGGGGCTACATCAGCTTATGTCAAAATGTTACTAGATGGTTTGTCTTATGAAGTCCTAACCCCGAATGATTGGAAATCCATAGCAAGGACATGTCTGGAACCTGGAGAAAATTTATTATGGCTTGCGGAATTTCATGAATTATGTAAAATTCAAGTCAGATGCAATTTGGAAATAGGAGTTAACACACAATTCACTTTTGAGCACTTAGCTGGTGAAGGTCGGTATGGAGAGAATTCAGAACAGACTGATTATACCATGACAATATATGAACAAATTGCTAAGGCTGCAATAAAAGCTTGGGGTGTCCTCCCTGGACAGAAAGATCGCGGAGAGGCTTTCACTAAAATACAGCAAGGTCCCAATGAACCTTTTGCAGATTTTGTGGGACGTTTGCAAACTGCTGTCAAAAGAACTATTGGAGAAAATGCAGCTACAGAAATAATGACCAGACATCTGGCTAAGGAAAATGCCAACGAGATTTGCAAAAGAATTATATGGGGATTAGACAAAGATGCTCCTTTAGAGGAGATCATAAGACGCTGTGCTACAGTGGGAACAAATGCTTTTTACACCCGGACAATGATGAATGTGGAAAGACAGGGTCCCTCCTGGCAAGGGCCTTCTAGAGAAACTCGGCGATGTTTTCAATGTGGAAAAATTGGGCATCTAAGAGCTCAGTGTAGGTATGGAGATACAGTGAGAAGACAGGGTGAAAGAAGACCTAAAACTCCATGTCCAAAATGTCACAAGGGCCTCCACTGGGCCTCCGAATGTAGATTGACCCAGGGAAATGACAGGTGGGGCCCAGCTTCAGCCCCCCAAGTGGGGCATGATGGCAGCCGAGGTTACATCCAGAGAATTTTAAGACATGATCAATCAGCCAAAAGGCAATCAGATGGAAGAAAGGGATTGAAATTAGGAAAAATAGAGTTGTGTGCAGTAGAGACTACCGAGATACTCCCTGGAGAAGTGAAATCTGTTCCTGTTGAGCCTATGGATCCTTTGCCTCCAGGCACAGTAGGCTTGACCATTTCACCTTCTGAGAGTGCCTACAAAACAGTGTCCATCCATACACTGATGTGGGAGACTGGAGAATGTGTATCTAATATCCCAGTCACTAACACAGGCAGACAACGTGTGATTTATCAACCAGGAGAAGTAGTAGCATCAGGCTTATTGTTACGGACCCCTAATAAGCAACCTAGTGATAGTCGCCTAGATTTTGACTCCAATGAACAAAATCCAGGAATATATTGGACAGCAGCTGTGACAGCTGACCGACCTATGCTTACTATTTATATAAACGGAATACCATTTGAAGGATTGGTAGACACGGGTGCAGATCGTACAGTTATTAGAGGTGCCAATTGGCCCGGTCACTGGCCAAAGATTAAAGCAGACACCTATATGTCTGGGGTGGGAGGATCAATAGCAGCAGAAGTTAGTGCTAGGCCTTTGAGATGGGTATTTGAAGGAGAAACAGGAGCTTTTACTCCTTTTGTGGTTGAAAAAATCCCCATCAATCTGTGGGGAAGAGACATTTTACAGCAGATAGGATTACAAATAAGCACTTCGGCTTTTTAGGCAGGGCTGCTGTTGAAGGCCTACCTGCACTTTCACCAGTTCCTATTCAGTGGAAGACTGATTCACCAGTGTGGGTAGAACAGTGGCCCTTAAGAAGTGATAAAATTCAGGCCTTATTAGACATAGTGCAAGAACAACTTGACCAAGGACACTTGCGGCCTTCTCTAAGTCCTTGGAATTCCCCAGTATTTGTGGTGAAAAAGAAATCTGGAAAATGGAGGATGATAACTGATCTAAGAAGAGTAAATGAACAGATGGAAACTATGGGAACTCTTCAGCCTGGACTTCCATCTCCTACTCAGTTGCCAAGAGAATGGCCTCTATGGGTTATAGACATTAAGGATTGTTTCTATTCTATTCCTCTAGATAAGGAGGATATGAAAAGATTTGCTTTTTCAGTGCCTAGTGTTAATTTGGCCGAGCCTTATAAAAGATATGAATGGACAGTTTTGCCACAGGGAATGAAAAACAGCCCTACTATGTGCCAAATGTATGTTGCAGCTGCTCTTGCTCCAGTAAGAAAAGCCTTTCCAAAAGTAATATTGTTACATTATATGGATGATATTTTGGGATGTGCACCTGAGGAACAAATGTTAGAGGCATGTCTACAAAGGACCATGGAAACATTAAAGTACTACAAACTGCATATAGCTACAGAAAAAATTCAAAGACATGCTCCTTTTCAATATTTAGGATATGAAGTATATCCTAAGACACTCACAGTACAAAAGCTTTCTTTAAGAACAGAGAAGTTGAACACCTTAAATGACTTTCAAAAATTAATAGGAGATATCCAATGGATGCGTCCAGTGTTAGGCTTAACTACCAATCAACTACAACCTCTCTATGACATTTTAAGGGGAGACAGTGCTTTAAATTCACCACGCCAGCTTACAAAAGAAGCACAAAAGGCTTTGAGAGAAGTTGAACTGGCTTTATCCAATGTGGTTGAAAGAGTCACTCAAAAACCCTTGGAAATATCAGTTTTTGCTACAAAAGAGGCACCCACAGCAGTCCTTCATCAAGGAGACAGAGTGATTGAGTGGGTGAACCTCCCAGCACAACCAGAACAAAGCCTTACACCTTACCCAGTGCTTGTGGCTAGGATTTTATTAAAGGCTATTAAGAGAGTAATACAATTATCTGGAATAAGTCCTGAAAAAATATACACATTCTATACTAACGCACAAATTAATGTATGCTGTGAGACCATCCCAGAATGGCAAATTTTATTGGCCACCGCTCCAAATTTTGCACATGGATCTCCATTAAAGATTACCCGGCTACTACATAATTGGCGATGGATTTTTGAAGAAAAGGTTTCTAAGGTTCCTCTTAAAGGACCAACAATCTTTACAGATGCCTCCAAAGAAAATATTTGTGCCATATACTCTCATGATTTAACCATAAAGAGAGTAATCAGGACTCCTTTTCAATCCACTCAACAGAATGAATTATTTGCTATCATGCTAGCTCTTATTTATTATCCAGGAGACGTAAATATAATTACTGATTCAGCCTATTCAGTAGGTGTAGTACAAAGAATTGCCACAGCCCAAATAAAATTTGCAGCCTCTAATATTTATCAGCTCTTTAAAGAACTTCAAGAGCAAGTGAGAAAACATCCAGGCAAGATTTATATCTTGCATGTCCACTCACATAGTGGACTTCCAGGTCCCATTTTTGATGGAAATTCAAAGTCAGATAGCCTTCTAACCATGTTAGCCAGTAGTCCTTTATTTCAGGAAGCACAAGAATCTCATTCTAAATATCATCAGGCTGCTCGAGCTTTACGTTTACAATTTGGAATCACAAGAGAGGAAGCTAGGAGCATAGTAAAAAGCTGTACAGCTTGTCTTCCTTTCCATGCTCCTACACTCCCTCCAGGGAAGAATCCTCGTGGTTTGAGACCCAATGAAATCTGGCAAATGGATGTGACCCATTATAAATCTTTTGGTCGTCTATCTTTTATTCATGTCGTGGTAGACACCTTTTCAGGATTCACATTTGCAATGCCAGCAGCAAAAGAGACAGCCCGAGTGGTCACTGAATTCCTTATACAAGCTTTTGCAATTATGGGTGTGCCACAAGCAATAAAAACAGACAATGGACCTGCATATACGTCCAAACATTTTACACACTTTTGTGCACAGTATAAGATTTTACATACCACGGGCATACCCTTTAATCCTCAAGGGCAGGCAATAGTAGAGAGAAGAAACAGAGATATTAAGACACTCCTCCAAAAACAAAAGAAAGGGGGAGCCACAGGTAGCCCTAGGGAACTTCTAAATTTAGTTCTCTATACCATTAATTTTCTAATTTTTGACAAAGATGCACTGGCTCCAGCAGACAGGTTTTATAACCCACCAGAAGGGCAGTGTCCAGTGAGAGCATCTCCACTGTCCTTAGATAATCGCCAGGTGATGTGGAGAGATCCAGAAAGTGGTGAATGGAAGGGACCAGATAGGTTAACTGCCTGGGGGAGAGGGTTTGCTTGTATTTCTTCAGCAGGAGAAGGAATCAGATGGGTGCCAACGAGTCATATTCGCCTTGTCTATCAGAGAGAGACAGAAAAAGAGAAAGACCTCAAAATAAAGGAGAAGATCTAAGAAACATCTGACACTGAAAGAGCATGGATAATAAGAAGACTGTTAAAGAACTTTAAAACCAGCAGGAATCATTGGACTTCCTCACACAAGATGAGACTAATGGACAATGGACTTATGGACATTTATAAATTTTCAATTTATGATTATGTTATATACTTCTAGCATGTGTTATGTTACTATGTTACTATATGCTTATGTAATTTATGTAATTATCTGTAATACTTCCCATATTGATGGATTTATGTTTCAAGGTCATTTATGTAATTATCTGTAATACTTCCCATATTGATGGATTTATGTTTCAAGGTCATGACTGTCCTATGTTCTAAATCAAAAGAAAGGGGGAGATGTTAGGATTACTAAGTGAGAACTGAGGTTGTCTGGACAGTTACAAGGTGAGAACTCAGGTTGACTTGATAGAGGGGGCAAGCTCATTGGCTGGGGTGGTTCTTCCCAGAAGCCCTTGCATTATCCCACGCCCATTCTCTGGGAGAATAAAAGAGAGGACTCTCAGAGAAAGAAGAAGACTCTGAATTGCATCAGGCTTGTCGGGGCTCTCTGCAGGAAGGGAAGTCACTTCTTTGGACAAGAGTTAACAGCAACTGCCTGGAGACAACGGTTCGTTACAGGAAGAAGAATATGTCTGAGAGATTTGAGTAGACACAGCAGTTCTCTTCCTAGAGAGCGATCCAGCAGCTTCTAGAGACTACAGCTCGCAACATAAAATGAGTCTTTTCCTCCCTTAATGGCATTATAAAAATAGCCATAGACAGCATAAATACCTGAGAGTATACCAGCGAAAACAAATTCAGGAATTTCATGAACATAAGTATAAACAATTTTATATAAAGTTTAATATTTAAATAATTAAATAATTTTAAGATTAATATTTATATAATTGGAAAATATTAATTGTTCATGAATGAACAAAATCAATCTAATAAAGATTATAAATTTACTTGAATTAATCTAATTATTCAAAAACATCCCAATTAAGTCATCAAAAATATTTAGAAAATACAATAGAATTCATTTGGAATAACAAAAGATTAAGAATATCAAAGGAATTATTTTTTTTTAATGAAAAGAAGGGAAAGTTAGTAATACCAACTGTGGTACTGTGTTATAAGATAGTAATTATCAAAAACTATGTGATAATTGCTAAGAAATAGAAAGATGGATCAGTGAAATGAAATACAAATAAAAATAAATAGTAGTAAGTCATTATAGTAATTTTATATGTGACAAACTTAAAATAAGAATTTTCTATTCAATTAAAACTATTGGGAAAATTGAAAAGCAATTTGGCAGAAACTAGGTATACAACCAGTATGAAGGTCAAACTAGATACATGACTTAGATATACAGGGAGATATAGTAAGTATATTAGAGCATATTACCCATTAGATTCATGGATAGGAGAATTTATGAATAAATAAGAGATATGATCATTGCAAGATATAAAATGTATAATTTACATTAAAGTAAAAAGTTTTGTATAAATAAAACTAAAATAGCCAAGACTGAAAGAAAAGCATAAAATTGGGGGGAGAGACAGGAAATTTATTGATTGTTACTCAGATAAAGGTCTCATATCTCAAATATATAGAGAAATTTGTCAAATTTATAAGAATATGAATCATTCCCCAATTGATAAGTAGTCAAAAGATATGAATACTTAATTTTTGGATAAATAAATCAAGATTAAATAGTCATATGAAAAATGTTCTAAATCATTATTGATTAGAAAAATACAAATTAAAACATTTTGAGATATAATTTCACATCTATCATATTGGCTAAAATTAGGTGGCTCAGTGGATAGATTATCAGGCCTAAAGTCGGAAGGACCTGAGTTCAAATATGGCCTTAGAAACTTAATATATCCTAGCTGTGTGACCCTGGGCAAGTCACTTAGCCCCAATTGCCTCAAGGGAAAAATTATAGAAAATAAAAATGACAAAAGTTGAAGAGGATGAGCTCTGAGCTGATACCAACATTTTGGAGAATAGCTTGAAATTATGCTTAAAGAGTTATAAATTGTGCATACCCTTTAACCCAGAAATATCACTAATAGGTCTGTTTCCCAAAGTGATCAGAGAAAAAGAAAAAGAACCTATACTTTCTAAAATATTTATAGTCCTTCACTTTGTAGTGTCAAAGAAGTAGAAATCGAGGGATGTCCATCAATTGGAGAATGGCTGAACAAGTTGTGATATATGATTGTAATAGGATACTACTGTGCTGTAAGAAATGATGAACATGGTTATATTAGGAAAAAGCATGGAAAGATTTGCATGAAATAATAAAGAATAAAATAAGCAGAATCAAGAGAACGTCATACACAGTAATAACAGTATTTTTTGAAGAATAACTCTGAAGGATTAAGTTATTCTGATATTATAAATATTCAAATCAACTACAAAGGATTTATGAAGGAAAATGCTATCTACTTCCAGAGAAAGAACTGATAAAAAGAAATATGCATAGTGTTCTTTTTACATCCATACAAATACATATGTGTATGTGAGAAGTGGTGGTTTTTGCTAGTATACGGTGGAAGTTTGGGCGAAAATTTGGACCTTAAATGTAATTTAAAAATTAAATTAGTTTAAAAATAGTCAGGAAAAATAGGTAGATTCTTAATAATAAATTTTTGTAACCCCAGTGCCTAGTATAGTTCCTGACATATAGTAGTTGCTTATTAAATGCTTTTGAATGAATAAATGAATACATATTACCACATTGCTCTCTAAAACCTTTGCAACAATCTGCAATCTAACCAATAATGAATTGGTGTTCCTTTCTCTTCTCCATACTGACAAAACCGAATTTTATCATGTATATACATACATATATATGTGTGATTCCAAAAAATTGTTTTTCATTTGTATTACTCAAATTAAGGATCTTTAACATCTTTTCTATGGTTCTTTCTAAATTGTTCATAGATATACTATGTTTTGTAAAATATGCAGTTTTTCTATACTATGATCATTATTGATTCAGCTATTAAAAATGTTGCTTATATGTAAAAACTTTGGTAAGTACTTGGTGTCATTATTTATTGTTGTTTACCTTACTGTAAGTGAACTTTCCTATTTGAAAAGTTTCTTAAACAGAAAATAATTATAAAAACTTATTAGGGAATTAATATAAGAATGTATAAATATGTGCTCTATGTATATTTATATGGGAGTACATCTGTGTTTATATACTTAAATTTCATGTAAAAATAATTATAAAGTTAAAAATATTCAGTTCATTGCATCAAAATATTAAGTGTATACATGAGTCTGGGTGACCTTTTCAAACTTAAAAATTTTATTTTAAAAAATAAACTTCTAGGATGTGGCTGCAGATTGGCCATTTTGAAGATTCTTATTCAAAGTCCAAGCAATGATTTGATTTTGTCTTGATGACTTAGAAATGAAAAGCTTTGTGCCTTTCCATGCATCTCGTGAACCATAGTCACATGGGAATATATAGGTGAAGTTCTCTCTACAGACAAGAAGCACCTTTTTAGTAAAGACCTCAAACAGCTATAATACATCTCAAAGTCAACCAAGATGAAGAAGAATTAGAGAGGGAGCAAGACTAATGAGAGAAGGATAAGGTAAATGTCTTCAGGGATGGAAGGGCCAACCAGAAAAATAGGGATTATGTCTGTAATAACCAGAAGCAATAAGCAGATACTAAAAAGAACTAAAAAGTTCTACTCATTTAGCTTTGAACCATATAAAATGTAATGATGAAGATATTTGTTCATTATCATTCACAAAAGGGAAAAGTAGTCCATCTACTACATTGTGAGCCAAACCTTTGTTTTTCCATCTCCCTCTTCAATCCTTTGTAGATTGCTGCTCTGCATGCATTAAGTAGTTAGATGTTTAATCAACTTTGTAATATTGCCTCTTGACTACTTGCTACAATTGAACACTTCCCAGAATACCTAACTATTGATTATGAGATATGACAGTCAATCAAGCTGATTACACTAAAAGCTGAGCATGCAAATATTCAAATTTGACACTAATTTAGGCTAAAACATTTTTCTTTGCATGTTCAGTACTAAAATCACTCTTCTCAATAAGGTACCAGACCTTTGATGTTTCCAGTAAACAAGCCAAATATCTTGAAAGTGGTGCACTAAACATAGCCTTGATGTCCATTAAACATATTTTTCTAGTTTTACTTCCTTTACTTTCAGGAAAATAAAAATTCAAGTTCAAATGTTTTTGCTATTTCTTTACTAGGCCACATTGTTACTGAAAATAATATTGCACAACTAAAAACTAAAAACAAAACTGCAACTAAAGAAACTAAAAACAAAAATATCTTCAAATCAATAAATATTCTTAGAATTATGATGAATGTTGTTAGAAAATGGGCTATAATAAGAGTCAGTTTTTAGATGATCTAGAAACAATAACTAGAGGAACCTTAAAATGTGAGGTTTTCCAAATAATCCAATAATCAAGAAATCGATCAACTATTGGAAGAAAAGAACCTCATCAATGGCATTAATCTTTCAATAAATGAAAGCAGGAGAAAAATGGAAATTGCAATTAAAGAATGACTCACGGGTTCTTTTAGGGAAGGCAATCAAAGGAGTTGACAGAGTTTGATTCATTGTCTGCCCAAAGGCCACTAGAAACATTACTGCATTAGAATATTAGTCATCTTGCTAAAATGAATATAAGGAAAACGACAAGCAGACAGCTGCAGCTTTTGCACCAATATCTGTTGAAGAAGATGAAGCAGAAAAAAAGTTTCTGAGAACATTTTACAAGATACTCCAAATTAGACATTATTTTGAACAAGAGAAGAGGGCACAAAATATTGAGAGGCATCATGCTGTAGTTGGAAGAGTGCTGGGAGTCAGGAAGAGCTAAGCTCAAAATCTGCTTTGGACATTTAATAGTTTTGTGATTGTAGACAAAGAACTTAATTTCAACCTCCTCATTTGAAAAATGTGGGGTCTCAAATACATGGCATTTAAGTCTCTAACAGCTCAAAATCTATAAGTCTATAATATAATTAAAACATGACACTCCCTTGAGAAACAATAAAAGGTCAAAAGCTTTTATTCAAATCAGGATCCTCTTGCCTATGTAAGTATTTTCTTTCAACAAAGAAGCTAGACATTAGATT
Organism: Sminthopsis crassicaudata; assembly: GCF_048593235.1. NCBI lineage: Eukaryota > Metazoa > Chordata > Mammalia > Dasyuromorphia > Dasyuridae > Sminthopsis > Sminthopsis crassicaudata. The sequence goes on from NC_133619.1 coordinate 228,706,978, forward strand.
TATAAAATAGCAGCATAAATAAAATGGAATTGATTCTATCTTAACACAAAAGAAATCTGTAGTTATTCATTAAAAGTTCAAGTTTCAGTTTAGTCTATTGATCAGTTAGAACAAAGATCATAATATCAAATCAGAAGAAAGATTAGATGAGATGATTCTATGGCAAAAGCCTCAAATAAGATGTCAATGACAAATACTGGGAAATGTAAAAAGGGAAAGCTATTAATCATAAATATCACTATCTCCTGCAAATTTTAACTGCTATAAACAGAGGAAAAGGAGAATTCTATAAGATCCACTCTGCCTCTGCTGCATTACTTGGTTGCAACTCCACAGAGCAAAATGTCCCCTTTGCTACGCTTTCCCCCCATTTCTTGAACTCTTTTTGTGCTTTTTTTCTTCCGTTGGTTTATAAGGCAACTAGGTGGCATAGTGGAACATTCACTAGCCTGGAGTGGGGAAAATCTGAGTTGAACCCTGGCTTCAGGCATGTATTGTGAGAAAGTCACTTTATTTGTCTTAGTTCCTTATCTATAAAATGGGGATACACTTCAGAAGGAAATGGAAACTGAAAAAGTCCATGGGAGCATGATGAGTTGGATATGATTGAACAAACAACAACATTATGAACACTATTATTTTATTACTCTATATTTATATTAATGCCTATTATTGCTGATATTGTGCACAGAGTTCGGTTGCTATATGACATTGCTAGGTGACACAGTGGAAAAAATGCTGAGCCTGATGTCAGGAAGACTCTTTGTCCTGAATACAAATCTGACCTTAGACACTGATCATTTTTTTTTCCCCTGGACAAGTCACTTAACCCTGTTTGCCTCCGTTTCTTCAACTAGAAAACGAGCTAGAAATGGAAATACCAAACGACTCCAGTACCTTTGCCAAGAAAACCCAAATAGAGTCACAAAGAGTCATACTTAAAGCAACAGTAGTTCTTATTATTCATTTTGCTATTTTACATTGTTGTAAAATATCCATATATTTCATCTAAGTTTTCCATTTTGTTGTTTTATAATTGAGCAAAATATTTTCAAACAATTTCTTGTGGCTTTATTATGAATGCTTTTTCATTTTTTCATATTGGTAATGATTTTCATCTTCTTTTAAAATGACTTTATTAGGCATTTTTATAAGTAAAACAATTCAATGACATTAATTCAGTAGTGTTTTGTTTTCAATTTTGTTAATCATTTAAAATTTTTTTTTTGTATTTTCTTCCAGTTGAAGTTTTTGGTGTCTTGTTTTTCTAGATTTTTAAAATTACATGGAATATATAATGTATGATTATGACAAAGATCAAGTCACTGTTCGTTTAAATTTTGTGCTGGAATTAAATGAGGCACTTATAAGTCATTCATTCAACTATCAACAGAATGAGATTTACCAAGCCTTGAGAATGCTGTCCTAGCATGTAGCTAGGGTAGATGTCACTCCTTTCACTTTCTTACTAAAGAAAGCCTGACATAGGGCAAGATATGACAATTCACATGAAGTTTGAAAAACTTCAACTCCATGTAATTTTTGAAGTATGAAGGAAAACAAAAAATATCACAAAAGATAAAATAGGTAGTTTTGATTAAATTAAATTGAAAATTTTTGCAGAAAAATTAATTCTATTTAGAATCATAAGAAAAGATGGAGAATTGCATTAAAATTCTATATGAAGCAACTCTAATAAAATTCTGACATCCAGAATCTACTGAATAGACACAAATGTATTGCATTAAGTCAGTCACTGAAAGACAAATGCTGAAATAATATGTACAAATAATTTCAAAAGGAGAAATGTAAATTATAGACCACCCCTGAACACCTATTAATTAATAATTAAAGATATGCAAATTCATAGAACTCTAAATTTTCACCTCTGGTCCATCAAATTGGGACAAGGATTGGGAGAAAAAAAAGTAAAAAACAGCAATATTTAAAGAGCTATGGGAAGGCTGTAATACTAATTTAATGCTGAAGAATAGAGCTGCAAATTATTCTAACATTTTTGAAAAGCAATTTGGAATTATGCAAGAAGAGTTACTACATCAGTGTATACTCCAAGAAGTCTAACAAGAAGAAAAGAAAATATATATACACACAAATACTCATAGCAATATTAAATTACCAAAAGCTATAAACAAAATATAGTTCAAGTGGTTAGAAAGTGGCCCAAAATATTATGGTATATGAAAGGAATGACTATAATTTCTCAGTCAGGATCAAATATCACAATTATAATGAAACATTAGAAGTCTTGCATGATGCACAGTGAAGAGATGCATCCAAAAGAAAAGAACAATGTAAACAGCAATAAAAATCATCTTCCTCTATCATACCTGCCACTTTCCAACTAAAATGGACATCTTAGCTTTGTAGTAAGACATCTATTTATTCTTGATAACTTCCAGAATTTCCATGTTATCTCAACTAACAAATATACATATGTTATATTTAATAAAAGCATTTGAAAGTTAGGAAGAATAGTGTATTTTTGAACCTAGAGACAAAGGACCTGGATTTGAATCAAGACTACTAATTGTGACTCTGGATAGTCTATCATGATCTTTCTGAGCCTCAGTTTCATCATGTGATACCAAATTCCCAAAGTAAAACTTTAAATTTACTTTAAGAGACTTTAAATTTACTTTATTTTGATACATTTCTTGGTAACTAGATGGTGAAGTAAATAGAGTCCTGGACCTCAAGTCAAGAAATTCAGCCTCAGATATTTCCTCGCTATGTTATGCTGAGCAAGTTGCTTCAGTTTCCATGAGTATAATAACAGCACTTATTTTCCATAGTTGTTATGAGAATCAAATCTGATTACAGTTTTAATGTGCTTTGTAAATCTTAAAGTGCAGTATAAATGTTTGCTATTATTAAATACATGATATGAGATTTAATTATTAAAAAAACAAATTAAGAATCATAATTTGAGAGCTAAAAGGGACCTTAGAAGTCATAGTTCAAGCATCTTCATTTTACAGATAAGGAAACTTGGCTGAAAAGGTTATGTGGAGTTGTCATGAAATCTAACAAAAATGACATGTTATCATAATTTCACAAGTGTTGGGAATTACTGTGTTCACAAACACTTTTGCCATCCTATATAGGTAGTGATAGACAAGAAAAATAATGTACTTGCTAAATCATATGGATAAATGGAAAAGTGTTTACAATGTACTCATATTAGGAAGTTAATGACTCACTCAAACTTTAAGTTCAGTTGGTGGTTTCCACCAAAGTGGTGGTTTAGCACTTAGTGCTAAAGAGATAAAATTTATTCTCAGTCCATCATAAGTTTTCTTCTTGTCTTATAATCCTCAGCAGCCATCTCAGTATATACCTAATCGAAACTTAAATATTTTAAGTACAGGCTTTAGTAATGTTATCAGGCAATTAGCAAATTCTTGAGCTGTTTGTCTTTGTTGTCAAGAATCTTTTTTATATTATTAATGCCTAGGATATAAGTAACTTCATATTTTAAAAAAGCAAAACACACCACTGCATTTTTTGCTCATAACATTTTTCTAAAAAATACTTGTGAACATATATTTCATTTTCAAACAAATATTACAAAGGACATGAACCCTCATAGGCAATTATGATTCTACGTTAGATGCAATCTTCAAAGAAACAAATTTTTAAATAGAAAAAGAGTTGCACAGTGTGTACATGTGTGTGTGTGTGTTTATGACCATTTGGAAATACTTAGAAAAAGTTTGGAAAGCAATATTAAGGTGGATGCATAACTAAAAAACTAAACTTTTGTCAGTTTCAGCATTCCATAGCATTCCCATATGGATGCACGTGTATGATTCAAGAAGCAGATCTAGAAAGTCAACCTAAATGATTCTACTCAGAGAATGACATAAATTGTGGTTTATGGTGTGACACCAAAAACAATGAGGTAAACATGAAAATACATAGTATGTGTTAGTTTCTTAGAAAATAAAAGAAAAAAACCATCTGTAAGAATAACAAAGTTAAAAACATATGGTAAAGCAGTTCCCTCAAGAAAAACGAATTGTAAAATAAATCATGAAACTGGAACGAAGTGAATAAATAAAAATCAAGCCAGTATGAAATCAATGTCCTTTCTGAAGGATTAATCATATAGTAAGAAGCTAGATAGGGGTGTTGCTCCATGTATAACACTTTGCTCCAAAAGTGTCAAAAATTACCAGATTATAAAAATGAAGAGAAGGGAAATTATTGGTATCATTGTCTCTATTGACTCATTCTCTTTTTCTGTGAACATTCATTTTAAGTGCTGTTAATCAATTAATCTCTCTAACATGTATTTAATGGAGGGGAGAAAGCCTATGAACTTTCCTTAATAGATGAAATCTTAAGCTTTAATAATCAACACCAACTTCTTGGCTTTCTTTCTTTGGGTAGAAGTTAATTTTATGATTTGTAACATAAAAATTAATTCCTACAAAAAGCAGACTCTGATACTGGGGAGAAAACACTTAAAATAACTTTTTTTTTTTTTTAAATGGAACAGATGGGTCAATTAATCCTTAGCATCCATCATCCCTTGGAGGCTATAGCCATACCAAACTGGTTTTCATCTGATTGATTTTAAGATTAATGACAGAATAATTGTTTATTTGTATTAATAGAATGAGTTTCTTTAATGTAGCTTCACTATACCAAAAAAAATCAGAGGTCTTTGAAACCATTACCCCATCGATGTGCCAAGAATTGTGAAAATGACTGATCAATGCCCTCTCATACTTTGTCATCATTGTCTATTCTATGTCTTTCCATAAATACTCTACAGAGGGAAATGTTCAATATCAACATTATGAGAATGGCCAACTATTATAACTCAGTTTCTTTATGTCTAGTCCAACAATTTCTCTAGTCATATCTATCCTTAAACACATGCTTTAACAATACTTTTCATTTTAACAATACTTTACAAATCATAACTGGTAAAACTATATAATTATGTCTATCATGCATCTTACTGCTGTAATATTATGATATTGCCTTAATTGTATTGTCCCATGATTTTCATCCATAGAACTAAAAAAAAAAACAAAAACAAAAAAAACACTGGTGTTAAAAGAAATGAACTTTTATACGTGTGAGCAGCTTGAGATCATTGAAATTACTGTGAAGCTTCCAAAATTCAATCCTAACTGATTTCCTTCTTTTTCTATTCTGGGTCCAGTTAATTGTACATATGCAGAATCAATTCAATTTAGAAAATTATCTATCATTTCAAATTTTTCCATGTAAATGATTAGTCCTAATGCTATGTATTTTACTTCACTTGGTATCAATGTTCAGTTGCTCACTGAGCAGTTATTGTTTCTATAGAGGTTAAATGATTTGGATATATATTTGAAAAGATTTGTATGAAAATGATTTTCAAGACAATATTTCATTTTACCATGTTATCAAAAACAATAAACACAGCTTGATCTTGTATCCTTTACATGTTTTAGCCAACTGTATAATTATCATGATGTTGTTTGTTCCAGGAAATAATATTGGAATGTCTGTCTGTTTCTGTCTCATTTTATTCTCATCAAAATTACCTCCATAAGAACATAATTCTTAACTTGTGGCTTGGATTGAAATCTACCAGAGTATTGGAAGTATAGATCATTCCCATAAAAATATTATAGAAACAAAAAGTCAAGATATTGTGAAGAGTTCCTGATGCTCACCTCTTGGGGGAAGAAAAGGGGGAGGCAAAAATATAATGCATAGATGGAAATCAGGAAGATCAGAATTTGAATCCTGTTTTGGATACTTAATAGCTATGTGACCATAGGTAAATCATTTATGCTCCATGAATCTCAATTTCTTCATCTGGAAAATGGGAAGAATAATAACACTTACTTCAGTGGGCTGTCATGAAAATCAAATGAAGTAAAACATATTTAGTTTTTGAAATTCAAGAGGCAGTTCAAAGAAGGAATAAATAGAATGTCTCATTTTTTTTTAAATTTTCTCTTCCATGGTATATTATCTTTGGATTAAAGGGAAAGAAATGCAAATGGTTACTAAGAAATTAATACTAAGAAAAGTGAAGAGATAACACATCACCTACCAAAAAAGCTAAAAAACATATAGATTCCTTTAAAAACTCTTAATGTGATACTTAAACTAGGAATAATTGTTATCATCCCTTTCCCTTGCCTTTATTTTCCATTGTTACAACTGATCCTAATTTCTAAGCACATCTTTTTAAAAATTCTGTTAAAGATTTCATCTAACCAATCAATTCCTATTTCTCAGAAGCATCCATTGCTAAATCTGCCCTTCTCATGTCTTCCTATTCCTTTGTTTGTAGTATGAGGGCACAAGACAGATATGGGATATACACAGGACATGGTTACCTTTTCTAACAGGACTGCAGTCCCAATGGCTTCAATCCATTATAATAGAGTTTTTTTCTCCCTAAATAAAACCTAATCACAAACCATTCATATAAATAAAAACTTCATTTCCAAGGCCAAAATTATTACTTAATTGGGTCTTTAAGTCTGCCCCAATAGACAAAAAGCCTAATATGGTTTTAAAAAAGAAAAGAAAAGCAAAACCCTAACTCAGCCTATATACAAATAGTGCTCTTATTATGTGATACTTGTCTCTAAAATTCCCAGTAGCGTTGAAGCTGGGACAAAGGACACACTATTCTTATGTTTTCAAAAAACTTTCTTGTTTATTTCCCTCTTGGCAGATTTCTCTTATACTATACCTGGCAATACTGCAGAGATGGTAGACAGATACCAGACATACCTTAAAAAAAGCCCTTCAAAGCCATGAATAGAGGTCATGCAAAGCTACCAATGATGCTTAAAGCCCACAGTTGTCAAAACAGATCATTGGCTCACTTCCCTTTATAACTCTAAATCTTACATGAGTATTGTCATCTAGCATCAACATGGCAAACTATTGTTTTCAAGGAATAGCTGCTTAATGTTTGTTGAATTGAAATTAAATTTGTACTTAGATCCAAGTAATTGATTAAAATGTTGAATAGCAGCCATAGAATAAAGAACAGACTCAAAGGACAATCTAGAGACCTCTCTCTAAGCCAATATTGACTTGTGAGAGGCCTGTTCATTTTTATAAATGAGAATCTATTAAACAATAGTCCCAACCTGGACCATATCTCTTCAGATTATCCACGCAAAAAAATGCTTTGTCAAATATTTTGCTAAAATTGAGACACACCATGTCTGTAGCACTCTCCAATCTACTTACCTTGTCAAAAAAAAGGTTACTTGCTTTGGAGAAAACTATGAAGATTATTATTGATCATTACCTCCTTTTCTAAATGCTCATAAATCATATTCTTGATAATATACCCTTAAATTGGAGTCAAACTTACTAGTTCATAGTTTTTTGTTTTTGTTAGTTGTTTCTGATGTGTCCAACTGTTTATATTCCTTTCTTTTCACAAAATCAGAATATTTTCCTTCTTCAGTTTTGCTATATATCTCCAGTCTTCACTATTTTCGATGATTTTATGAAGAAAAAACTAAACATTCACATCTTTCAGTTATTTCAACATCCTAGAATGTAGTTTCTTTCTACATGGTAGCTTGAACTCAGTGACAACAGTTTGGTGATGTGCTATCTCTTCACTTTTCTTGGTATTAATTCCTTAATAACCATTTGCATTTCTTTCCTTTTAATCCAAAGATAATGTATCATGGAAGAGAAAATAAAAAAAAAACTGAGACATTCTATTTATTCCTTCTTTGAATTGCCTCTTGAATGTCAAAAACTAAATAAATATTTGTTTCATTGTCCTTATTCTTTATCATCAGCTTCAGTGCAATTCTAAGCTTCATTCTTCCTGACACTAATTTTATATGACTGTGTCAACCTTTTTGTATTCATCTGTCCTTGTTTCCATTTTTTAAACATTTAACAAAATATTTATTTTGGTTTATATACTCACGGTAGAGTTACATCAGCAATTTTAAATAGTTACCCTTTTCCTTTTCAATGGAGAATTTCATTCTTAAGAGTTCCCATGGTTAGGTCAAGTTGAGACGTGACCTGAGGAGAAAAAGAGCCAGCATACTCAATGAATGCAGAGGCAGTGGAGCTCACAAAATCTAGAACAAAAATCACATTTTTCTTGGCTTTCTTTTATCTCTGTCATAGATGCTCAGATAGAATGGTCACTTGCCTATCAAGTTCCTAAATGCATTATTTCAACAACAAGTTCCTTCTAAGTTAGTCAGCTCACAATGACAAACAAAAATAATGCCCTCCCACCACACTTTTACTGCTTTTTTGAAAAATGCTGCTTTTACCTAAGAGAGAACTAGAACAGTTATCCTAGTAGTTTAAGTTCCTCAACTTACTATACAAGGCTTCTATGCCAGTCTTGGGATAAGTTTCCAGATTCCTAATTCCGTTGATCTAGTTAACTTAGAATAAATAACATCACTTCTGTTTCTCACTCTTTTTATCAATCCAAATACACTTGAACATGATTATCTGCTTCATATCCTAAATTTCCTGGTTATAACTTCTACATATTTCTACCTACTTTTACAATTGTAATCAATTATCATTCTATATATTTTGTTCCTTCTTTGAATTACACCTACCTCCCAGAGCCAAATTTCAATCATGAGCACTAACCCATTCAGGCTTGGTAATACAATTCTACAACCTTGCTAGAATCTCTAATTTATTTTGTTTATTATCTATACACTTTATTTATATATGAAATCTAAACCCATAATTGTGTCTATGGATCATGTATCCTATGAATGACTCTCTTCTGATATAACTTTACTTGCTATTTCCTGTCGTTATTGGCTATATGTATGTATGTATGTGTGTATATATCTGTGTGTGTGATTTTCTTATGTTTGTGTGTGTGTGTGTGTGTGTGTGTATGTGTGTGTGTATATATCTGTGCATGTATAGGGTTTTTCTCCCACCCCTCAATTTTCTGTTGAAACTACCTATTATGTGATTCATAAAACTTCTCCAGCATTGAAAACAAATATAGGCATATAGATACAGATATTATAAATATAAATTTCCTTGTCACTTAATTTAACAAACTGTATACATATACATATGGGTATGTATACACATGTGCATGTATACATATATCTATATTAGTTATGAAATTTTATGTTCTAGTTTTACATATATAAAGAATGCCAATATGTAACTTAATTCTCCAAATATGTCAATTTATTTTTCATTGGACAAAGTTATTTTAATTCAACACATATTTATCATGTTCCCACTATATGCAAAGAATTGTGCTAATATCTATGGATAAATACTGAAATATGAGACTTTACAGTTTACCAACAAGAATATGACATACATGTAAAAAAAAAGTTGGATAAAATTAGGGTAATGGAGAAATTCAGACAGTACAATAATAAAATTAGAGAAGAGAGAAGGATCATTTTCAGATGGAGGAAGGATATGGATTAAAGTGATAGTGATGATAGAAGATTTGAGTTTTAAGAAGAGAAGAGTATATTAATTAAAAAGGATGGAGGAAAGTATGGTCAGTGATTATGTAGCTTCAGGATTACAGGACAAAGTTCAGGTGCTGCATCCTGACATTTCAGTGGCAAAGGGTGTGAAGGTATAATGGGAATAAAGGAATTTACCAATCCTAAACTCAAATATCTATTAGCCCTGGGTGTGGAGGTTCTTACTGAAGAGAAAGCAATTTACTCCAAAAAACAGACCTGACCTGACTTAGAAGAGAGCTGGAAAACCCTTAGGATGTGTGGCCCTGGCCCATAAAGATCTATAAACATTCTCTGGAGGAAATACTAATTAAATGAAGGAGTATCAGATAGCAGTAGAAGCAGCTCAGTGAAGTCCCCTCAGTGAAGTCCTAAAAATATTATAAGGAACTGTCACTTTGAAGAAGTTACTTAATCTCTCTGGACTTCAAATTCTGATCTATAAAATAAGGGAATTGGATAATGACCTTTCAGATGCCCTTTTAGCCTGAACCTAATGACTAATAATTACCCTTTTAGCCTGAACCTATGGGAAAAGCATCCCAGTAGAGAACAATGACTGTGGAAGAAAGAGATTTGGAGAGAGAGAGGTGTTCCAGTTCGAACTTTACCCAAGGTGCATGAATTACTTGTCTGATTTGAGTTGTAACCAGGGCATAACAATTGATGAAAGAATATGTCCCTTTCTGTACACTCAGGGTGTATATGCATGTGAGGAGGTGGGGGAAGGGAGGATTTTTCATTATTATTTTCCCTTTTTTGTAGATGTCCTTTAGTTTGGCCTCATGGGAAATTTTGGGTGGGGGCTCATGAATTGAGATTTCAAATGAATGCTGACCTGAACATTATTATTTTATCTGAGAGTATATCTGTACCATACAAGAAGATATCATTGAAAGAGAGAGAGAAAGAAAGAAAGAGAGAGAGAGAGAGAGAGAGAGAGAGAGAGAGAGAGAGAGAGAGAGAGAGAGAGAAAGTACATTCTATAAATGGGAACAGCCTACCTAAATAGATATGAAAACAAGAGTCAGAGATCAAGAATAGGAAACAGCTGTTTGTCCAATCTTTGTTTATCCAATTACTGGAACACATAGTACATAAGAGAAGTAATGTGAAATAAGTCTGGAGATATTTGTCTGACTCAGAACTTACAAGGTTTTAAATGACACTAAATGACATTGTATTTTTACCTGAAATGGTTTGCATTGTTTTAATTTTTTTATCAATTCATTTTTTTATCTATTTATAATTCATTCATTTATATATTCCTTCATTTATTAATCAGGAAAATGACCTGCTCAGATTTATATGTTAGTAAGATAATGTTGGAAGCTATCTGGAAGACAAATTATAAAGAAAGAAATTTTAAAGAGAGAATGGAGATAGAAAAAAATATATAAAAGATTATTAAAATATAGGTAATAGATGATAAGCGTCAGAATTAAGGTGGTAGAAACAAATATGAGAGAAATAGAGATATAATTTATAAGACATTGTAACTGATTTTATATAAGAAATGGAAAGAACAAAGAATAATATATCTTCAAGGTTTTAAACCTGAATGATGAAGGAGGAGGAGGAGGATGTCATCAACAAAATGGGAAGTTAAGAGGAAGGATATATTTAAGCATATGTGGGAGAGAATGTCACATTTCATTTGCAACACCTGCACATCCAGAATACCAATACTTCAAGAAAATACTTGTAGGTGTAAGAAGTGAACTATTTTACACATATATGGAAAATTAAATATTGTTTAGAAGTTAGCTAGAAAGCATTTATCCAATTGAGTCTACTCTTGCAATTAATTCATCACTGCCTTTATTCTTACTTGATCTTCCTGATCACTAATGAAAGCTATATATAGCCTTTCCCGATGAGAAGTGGGAATACATAGTAAAAAAAAAAAAAAAAAAAAAAAAAAGAAGTACTGAAAGTGGAGCCAGGGGAGACAGGCTCTGACACTTACCTAATATTTGATCCATATCATCATTTAATCTCTGGGAGGTTCTATTTGCTGATTTGCAAAATATCATTATTATATTAGTGTTCTTATCCTGGCTACCTTAAAGGGTTTGTTGTGGTCAGGAAAACAGTATATAAATTTTGAAGCACTATGAAAGAGAAGTAGACAATGTGAGATAGAGCACTGACTGAGTAACTAGAAAGAACCTGTGATTTCAAGTCCCACTTGGGTCAGGAACTGATTAGATGACTTTGAACAAATGACTCAACCCAGACAACTCTCTAAGACTAGACATACCAGAATGGCTACCCTGTCTTCTTTGTTAAAAAAGGTTTCTCTCTTCTGAATCCCCTACACCCACAAAATCACAGATCCTGCTCATCCACCTACTTTTGCTCCCCCCCAAAAATGTGATGCAAATGTGATATAATAAAACATATAATTAGAATATTAACGATAACCATTAGGATATTACTATGTTAATATATATAATGTAATAACGTAATTAGAATGTCCCATAGGGAACATTACAAAGAGGACTGGCTATGAGTCAGAGAATCAGGATTCAAATCTTCTCTTTCTTATTATCACTTTGGGCAAGTCATAATCTCCCTTGGCAACCATCCTTAAAGTAAAAGATTAAAACTATATGGCCCCTAAAGTCTTTCTCAGCTCTACATTTATGATACCGTGATTATTCCTGGTTGATAGTCAAAAAACATTTATTTAATGCCTAACACTTGCCAGGCCCTGTGCTAAGTGCCAGGGCTATACTCTTTTTGCCCTCAAGGAGCTTACAATCTAATGGGGAAGATGCAAACAACTAATATCCAAACAAATTATATAGAGGAAATAATAATCAGAAGGAAGGAACTAAAAGTAAGATTTGTAATGGCTTCCTATAGAAGGTAGGATTTTATCTAGGATTTGAAGAAAATTATGGATGTCAAAAGGCAGGAATGAGGAAGAAAGCATAAGGGATAGCCAGACAAAAATGCCTAGAATTGAGAAATGATATGTCTTGTGTGAGGAATAATAAAAAGGCCAATTTCTTTCTTTTTTTATTAATAGTTTTTATTTACCAGATATATGCATCGATAATTTTACAGCACTGGCAATTGCCAAACCTTTTGTTCTAATTTTCCCCTCCTTCCCCCTCCCCCAGATGGCAGCTTGACCAATACATGTTAAATATGTTAAAATATAAGTTAAATACAATATATGTATACGAGTCCAAACAGATATTTTGCTGTATAAAAAAGAATTGGATTTTGAAATAGCGTACAATTAGCCTGTAAAGGAAATCAAAAATGCTGGACAAAAATAGAGGGATTAGGAATTCTATGTAGTTGTTCATAGTCATCTCCCAGAGTTCTTTCCTTGGGTGTAGCTGGTTCAGCTCATTACTGCTCTATTGGAACTGATTTGGTTCATCTCATTGTTGAAAATGACCACATCGATCAGCATTGATCATCATATACTATTGTTATTGAAGTATACAACCATCCCCTGGTCCTGCTCATTTCACTCAGCATCAGTTCATGTAAGTCTCTCCAGGCCTTTCTGAAATCATCCTGTTGGTCATTTCTTACAGAAGAATAATATTCCATAACATTCATATACCACAATTTATTCAGCCATTCTCAAATTGATGGGCATCCATTCAGTTTCCAGTTTCTGGCCACTACAAAAAGGGCTGCCACAAACATTCTTGCACATACAGGTCCCTTAAAAAGGCCAATTTCATTGAATCAAAAAGTGCATGGGACAGTCTAAGTTGCCAGAAGACTGGAAAGATGTGGAGGAAGAGGGCTAACTTATGAAAGGCTTTTAATACCAAACAAAAGATTTTGCATTTGATCCTGGAGGTAATAGAGAGTCTCTGGAGTTTATTGAGGGGAAATAGGGAGTATGGGTAACACAGTCAAACCCATAATTTGGGAAATTCACTTTGATAGTGCATGGAAGATGGACTGCAGTGGGGAAAGATTTGTGGCAGACAACCAACCTTCTAATAGTCCAGGTTTGAGGAAATAAAGGTACCAGAGTGGTAGTGGTATCAGAGGAGATGATAGAGATGTTACAAATGTGATATTGATAGGTCTCAACAACAGAATGGAAATGAGAAGTGTAAGAAATAATAAGTAGTTAATAATGACATCTAAGTTGTGAACCAGGGGGCCTGAGACTATGGTGGTACCCTTGACAATAATATGGAAGTTTTGAAGGTGAGGCTTTTAGGAAAATGATATTAATTTCAGTTTGGGGCATATTGAATTTAAATTGTCTATAAGGCATCAGTCTTAAAGAAAAAAAGATATTTTTTTGAGATGTCGAAGAGGCAGTTGGAGGTTCAAAACTGGCGGTCAGTACAAATTAGAGCTGAAGTAGATCTTAGAAAAATAATCACAGAGGTAATGATTGAAATCGGGGGAGCTGATGAGAACACCAAATGAAACAAGGTGTAGGGAGAAGAGGGCCCAGGACAGATCCTGCTGACCCATGGTGGGTCCTATATAAAGATGCAGCAAAGGAGATGAGAAGGAACAGTAAGATAAGTAAATGTAGAACCAAGAGAGAGTAGAGGGGAAAAAAAAGTGTCAAGGAGAAGAGATTATTCAACAAGGGCAGCAGAGAGGTCAAGAAGGATGAGAATTGAGAAAAGATCTTTGGATTTAATAAAAAAAATTTCTGGTAATTTGGAGAAAGCAGTTTCAGCTGAATGATAAAGTCAGACACTCCTCCATAGAGACAAAGAAGAAAATGAGAATGAAGGAAATGTGGCCCCTATTATGGATAGCTTTCTCAAGGGGATTAGCCACAAAAAGAATAGAAATATGGAACAATCATGAAGGTGAAAAGATGTTCTTTGTTTGTGGACATGTTTGTAAGTGGCAGGGAAGTAACCATATTGAGAATGCTTAAAAGTAAGTGAAGGAATGAGAAAAGATAGGGCACACTGCTAAAACAAACAAGTAAAAGAAACAAAACAAAAAACCCAGGATGGAATGAAATCACTTGGGCATGTTAGAAGGGTGGTATTTGGTAAGGAGCAATGTTGTCTCATTATATGAGAACAGTAATGAAAAAGGAGATAGTGACAGAAAGCATCTGGGTGATGCAAGATGAAGAGGAAAAGAGAAGAGGGATCTCTGGCAAAAATGGTCTCAAATATTTTAAAGTAAAAATATGAGGCAAGAGTGGTGGGGGGAGATAAGGTAATCAAGAAGTTCCTGTAATTGTGATAAGGAGATGAGAAAAGGTTTGGAAGAGCCACTGTGGTGAGCTAATTAAGGCTTGGTTAGCAGCAGTGAGGGGCTCACTAAAATTATATAATATGTTTGCACTGAACTCAAGAGAGTTAGATGATATTTTTAAACCTATATTCAATAGTACATGTAGATGAGAAAGGGGAGCAGATTGTGAAGGTCATCTTCAAAAAAAAAAAAAACCAAAAAACCAGAGGGAGAAGTGGAATCTCAAGTTATTATGCTCAGATAAAGGATTTTCAGAGTTCATGAGTATTAAAATGGTGCATTTGTGGGTGATGGTAATATGAAGGGTATCTTTTTGTGTGGCTAAGGGGGATAGAGGAGTAAATCACGGGAAATGAGTAAGTTGATTAACTGGGAGGGTAGGGTATGGAAAGAATATCTAATCTATCTATCTATCTATCTATCTATCTATCTATCTATTGATCTAGATAGATACATAGATATGTTGAGTCATTTTGTGTAAGAACAGGAATTAGGGAGGAAAAAAGATTGTAAGTCAGGTTCTGAATTCAGTGGGGAAAGAAGAGAAGTATCTTGAAGTATCTATCAAGAGCAGCCTTTCAGATTTTGTTTGGATAATAAATGGTGATTACTTTTGTTAATTGTAATGGTGGTAGGGAGAGAAACAAATTGGTAATGGGGAGCAAGTAGCAAGTGAGGCTGGAGGGATGACTACAAGGGCAGTCAATGCTGGAAAAAATGGTTAGGAAGGTTGTGATAACAAGAGGGAACCAGGTCTCAGAGTGAGCCAGAAGACTGAAGGAGTGGTTAAGGAAAAGATTAAAATAAAAGGAAGTTTGTTCATATTCATATAATATTTAAAAATCTACAACACAATTTTTTTTTCCCTTCACAACAACCTTGTTTAAATTTTGTAATCCCCATTTTGTAGATGAGAAAACTGTGGCTCTAAGAAGATAAATAGCTAGTGTAGTAGCTGGGATTTGAAGTTGGCTTTTAACTCTAAAATGAGGGGTCTTTTTACCATGTCTGTGGTATGGAAATAGTGATTTAAAAAAACCCATTCCCTCGTTAATGGTATTTCAGCAGGCATTCTTATTCCTTTATTGCCCTTTTCTATTTAATTTGCTGAAGTTAGAAATGTACACACTCAGCCAAAAGAAAATAAGGAAAAAATGAATTTGTTCTTTACAAATGAATTGAGGGCACTCTGCTGGAGCCTAGCAGATTATTGTTATGTCTACTGAGGGGTACAGAACTTAATGAGAAGATGTATAAAAATAGGCTGTTTTCAAAACACATCATATAATAACTTAGAAATCATTGGTTTCTTTAAGATTTTTTTTCTTATATTAGAAATAGTCATTTCCCCAAATCAATTATTTTCCTTTTTCATATTTTAATTCTATTTAGTTTAACTTTTCCTAATTGATGTCTGGAATTTCAATGGACAAAATAGATCAAAATTCTGTTAAAATTTTATAGGGTTTCACATTTGATAGCATAATATGACCTATTTGAAGCACAGTTATAACAAACCTCTCCACACTTTATCATTTTTAAAGAAAATTATGAGTTACAAAATCAAACTTACCAAATAAATTTTTAAGATAGATGTTAACAATTGATTGCATGACATGCTGCTATTTGTCACATTGCTAAGTAACTAGAAGATCTGAAGAAAGGCTGAATGAAGAAGTCAATTTAGTAAATGGCATTCTATATACAAAAAAATCTAAGCTTAACAATAAAATTGATGTTTATTGAAGTTCAAGATGATTTTTAAATTTTGCTTCAAATAATGTTACCTAAGAAGCATTAATTCAGTTATTTAGGTAGGGATTGATGGGTAGAGCTGAATCATTTTAGTTAGTGAGGTAATTTCTTTTCCCTAGATCAAGACAAGACAAACAGCAGTGCCACCTACTGCCAGGACTGCTTTTTTTCTGAAGCCAGTAAGAAGTGGAATTAAAAAGAAAGAGAATAAAATATTCAAATGAGCATGAATAATAATTGGCTTGGCTATTCTTCCTCATACTTGCCTCTAATAAAAATGATCATATTTAAAAAACCCAAAAACCTATTATTGAGGTTCATGGAATTACTTATCAATTTTTTTCCTCCCTCATTCATTTCATTTCAGAAAGGTATAACTATAGCTATTTTTGATATATATCAAATGAAATTTGATTATTATTATTTCTACAGGAATGAAGTATATTGTGTGTGTGTATATATATGTATGTATATGTATATGTGTGTGTTTTTTGCAAAAATACACTAATAAAAAAGCCCAGAAAAGAAAAAGTCTCTAAAGAGCCATTAGAAAGATTCGACAATTATAAGCTTTTTATTATTCTCTAGGGTCATTGATGGTGTTGTTGCTCCTTGCTTGGGCTTCAGTTGTATATCATCTGGAGTCTGTAGACCAAGGAAACTAATTTCATAGGAAGATAATGGTGGTTCTTCTCTCTTTGGGATTAAATATTTGACACTATAATGAACACAGCCAGTAAACTGGTAGTATATGTTGCAGAGTGTGGGGAGGGAGAGGAGATGGAGGAGAGAAAGAGGGTAGAAAGAGAGACAGAGACACAGAGAAACAGAATTAACCCGAGCACATATATGTACCTTCTTATTGCTCCACAGAAATGCCAATGGCACTATCATATATTTGTTTTCAACTCAATTTAATTCAGTTTAATAAAACTTTATTAAACACCTATTGTCTACAAGTCACTGAAAATACCTCTGCAATGAATTGACAAGATATGTAACATTAGGTATCTCTTCAAAGAGAATTTACCGAAAAATTAGAACCTCATCCTATGATGTTGATGTCAAGAAAAAAAAAAAAAAAAAAAAAAAAAAAAAATATATATATATATATATATATATATATATATATATATATATATATATATATATATATATATATATACATTTCACATGGATTACTGAAAAAATTATATGTAAAATAGTCTAAGATGTAACTAACAAATACAAATAGATATTGACTCTGAAATATTTAGGGCTTTTTGGGGGGAGGAGGGAGTTGTATAGAATGCTTCCTTCCAAAAAGGCTATTTTTTCATATTTCCTTCCTGTACTCTAGAGAATGGACCACATACTTCTGCACTGTAGCAATGCTGCCCTCTATACTTCCTGGCTTTGTCTTTCTCTACGAAACTGACTGACAAGTTTCTGCTAATCAGTCTGAGTCTAATATAATATTTTAATGTTTTAGGGATGTGATTTTAACTACTTATTCTTGGCTTAAAGATTGAACACTAAATGAAGAAAAGAGCTGAAAGTTCCCCACTTTGACTTCAAACTTACATTAAAAATAACTCAAATCTCAAAAATATTAGCAGTTTGGTTTTGGGTGCTAACTAGTTTGTCTACCTCTAAGTCTATCCTGGGTGCAGGAATCAATAGGAACAGCTAAGTAGGAGTTAAAAATATTTCAAAGTATCCAAGGAAATATTTTGGGGACTCCAAAATTCTGTCTTTCAATGAGGCCAATTTTTTTAATAATATTTTTCCAGTTACATGTAAAGAAAAGTTTTAATATTTATTTTTAAACATTTTCAGTTCCTTTTTGCTCACCCCCTCCCCAGGCCAGGCCAGGGGCCAGGTTTGCAAAGCTAAGAATAAATGGATGTTTGTTTTTTTCCTGAGTTGGAGTACTTTAACATAAGCCTCTCCTTATCAATTTAATTAAGAATTTTACATGTCTTTTTGGAATCAGGTAGTAGAATTTAGAAACATCACACTTCATTTTCCAAGAAAGTGTACAAAAACTAAAAAAAAAAAAAAAAAAAAAAAAAACACTTATTATTTTAATTAAATGTTATTTTATATTTGTTGTTCAGTCATTTTTCAATTATCTCCAACTCTTCATGAACCCGTTTGGGGTTTTCTTGGCAAAGATCCAAGAGTGCTTTAACATTTCCTTCTCCAGCTCATTTTACAGATGAAGAAACTGAGGTAAACAGGGTGAAATGACTTGTCTAGTGTCACTTAACTCTAAGTGTTAACTCTAAGTGAATGAGGCCAGATTTTAATTCAGAAAGATGAGTCTTCCTGACTGCTGTTATATGCATTGTACCATTAACTGCTCCAGTTATTTCATGTAAAAAAAAAAAAAAAAAATATATATATATATATATATATATATATATATAAATAAACTTCCTAGTTGTGTGACCCCAATTGCCCCAGCAAATATAGATATAGATATAGATATAGATACTTTACCATGAATGTTAATTGTGGTTAATATATAGCATCAGAAAGAATGATTGCTGAATCCTTCAAAATAACATCAATATAATCTCAAATGAAAGTTTTTACATTTCTATATGTGTGTATATGGTGTGAAATCAAGTAATATAACTAACTTTTTGTGATTATAATATGATCTATATTATACAGAATTGTTTTTCTTTTGGAACTACTTTTGGGGCTAGTTTCTGAACCAGACAAGAATATGAAGCTCATTTACTTTTTACTCATGCTTCATTATTTACCACTAAATAATATGTTACATAGCTTTATTAATCTGCTTCATTCACAAAACTTGGGGTTAAATGACTTTTGGACTAGTTGTAAAAATCAAATCCCTCTTAAAAGACAGGTTATTCAAAGAATGTGTTATAGATTCTGAAGTCAATTTCCATTTCTGGTCTTTCCCTCTTTCAAATTTCTCTTGTGGATGCTCCAAAGTAATAATGTTATATTTCTCTACTGAAAAACAAAACAAAACAAAACAAACAAACAAATAAAAATCCTCTCTCTGTCTCTCTATCTAGACATACACATATGTATAAATATAAATATATATGTATGCATACAAACCTCAATTTTTTTTTTCAATCCAAGCCTTTCACTTTCCAAAGGAAGACTCAAAGCCCCTCCAAAATAATGGCTTACGCAAGGTCACTCATACAGAGCAAAGTTGGGCACTGAATCTTGTTTCCCAATCTAGTGCTCTTTCTACTGTACCACTATTTGTTGTTCTTTGTATATATTCCACACTTCTACACCTCATTGCCTTTTCCTGGTCAATTTTCTACATCTATGAGAATCTTTTCCATCCCATATTTACCTCTCACAATCTGACAAACTTCAATGCACATTGGAAAAACCATGAAGTTTTCCATGATCTATATGCAACTATTTCCATCCTCTGAAATCTAATAGCAGAATTTTAGTACTTGTATCATATACTTCTTGTACTCTATATTAACATATTTTATATGGTATTGGATTTCTAGTTAAACCTTCCAGTTCCAGTTAGAACCTAGATAAGTCTAGTTCTCCCATAAACATACTAATAAATCTCTAAAAATTCACCACTAGCAACAGTCATAAAGAAAACTAATAATAAACAAGTATAAGTTTCTTCATCCAGTCCAAAAACAGACTACCAGCAATATGCAAAGAGAGAGTAAGAATAGACTAGCCAGGTCAGGCAGAAAACATGGCTTCCAAGCAGCCAGGAGCAATAGCAAGAGAAAGATTAGTCAACACAAGAGAAGTAACTAGACTAACATTCAGGCAGCACAATACCCAGGTCAATTTGCCCAAGCCATAGCAAGAATTCAGAGTTGTACCTGTGCCCAGAAGAACTCAAGCAGCCTAAGTAAGTCAAAGAAAGAGACCGAGTCAAGACTGGACCAGAACACCTTTCAAAAAGCTTTACTTTAGCCACAATTGAAGACGGGGCCAGATCAGCACCTAGGTGTCTAGGGTCCACCCCATAAATCAGGCAGTCTACAGCCAAATCAAGACACAGTTACCAAGCATCGAATACCCATGTCACAGTAAAATAAAGAGTTAGCTAATTGGGTTCTTTCTGGATTACAACAAGGGATGAAGCCATCCCTTGGGTTTTGGTCTGTGCAAAGAGGAGACAGAGGTTAAAAATTAAGCTGATCCACCAAAGCCCCGAGTCAAAATTAAGAATAGATCTTGTTCTATGCAGAAATTCCTTAGTCATTTACTCTCATTCAGGACCAAGCAGAACCTGCTCAGTTCATCCAGTAGCATGAAGAAAAGCAAAGTGAGCCAAACATAAGCCCTGATTTAGAAACTGAGCCTAAAGATATAAGTAAACAGACAAAAATGCCAAACTCAATGAAGAAAAATTATGGATTGAGAAAAGCCCAAGAGTTAACCCAGGGAAAGAGAGTAACTACACAAAGTGTAGCAGTACCTCAAACAAAAGGAATGCTGTAGATATAAGGAATGCAATAATAGCCAGAATAAATTGAGCAAGAGAAACAAAATATTATACAATATTATACAAGAGATCTAGAGACAAATATATATATATATATATATATATATATATATATATATATATATATATATATATATATATATATATATATATATATATATATATTAATTAGTAGCTTAGAACAGAAGGTGGTAAATTTTACCAAAAAATAAGATTCACTAAAAATTTAGAATACACCAAATAGAAATCAATGATTATGAAAAAAATCAAGAAATATTAAAACAAAATCAAAAGATTTAGGAGTAGCAGAAGGAATACCAACAAAAGAAAATCAAGGCATATACCATCAAAAACAATGGACCTAAAAACATAGATAGAATGTAAGAATGATGAAAGTTACTTGAAAATCATGATCATCATGATGATAATAATAAAACTAAGAAACCAAATTGGTTTTTATTGATTTTTTTTTATTTTCAAAACACATGAAAGTATAATTTTTCAACATTGACCCTTGCAAAACCTGTGTTCCAATTTTTCCCTCCTTCCCCCACCCCCTCTCCAGATGGCAAGTAATCCAATATATATGTTAAACATGGTAAAAATATATATAAGTAAATGAAATATAAGTATACATATTTATACAATTATCTTGCTGCAGAAGATAAATCTGATCAAAAAGGAAGAAAGATGAGGAAGAAAATAAAATGCAAGCAAACAACAACAAAAGAAAAGACAATGCTATGTTGTGATCCACACTCAGTTCCCACAGGCCTCTATCTGGGTGTAGATAGTTCTCATCATCACATTGGAACTGGCCTGAATCGTCTCAATGTAGACCAGAGTCACATCCATCAGAATTGATCATCATATAACCTTGTCATTGCCATTCACTTAACATCAGTTCCTGTAAGTCTCTCCAGGCCTCTCTGAAATCATCCTGTTGATCCAGAAACCATATTGTAAGAAAGAGTTAATTAAAACTGAACAGACTTATTAGGATTAGAAAATAAAATAAAAATTGAAAAAACACACTAATGACCTGAAAAACCACAAAATGAAAACTCCCAGGAAAATCAAAGCCCAAATACAAAACTTTCAAGTCAAAGAAAAAAATATTATAAGTAGCTGGAAAGAACTCACTTAAAAAGGGATCACAATCCAGATCATGAAAGAAAATAAGATCTTAGAATGCAATATTATTACAAGGAAAGAAAAAAGGGCAAAACAACAACTGTGATAAGAGGCAGAGAGAAGAACATAGCAGAGTAAAAAGAGATTGCTTCATTCATAGATTATTATATTAAGCCCAAACTTCTTTTCCTAAATCTAGTCTTCCTAACTCCAGGCATGGCTGGCACTCTATCCACTGTACCATCCTTCTGTCCCTTTCAGCCCTAGATAAATTAATAAAAAAAAGGAAAACAAGAAAGGACCTGATTAGTTTTAGAAAAGTTTGATACATCAGTTTCTAATAATTAGGGAGCATGCATAGATAAAAGTGGATGGTACTTTCACAAAAAATAAATAATAAAACCCTCATAAACAAATATTAAGTTAATATTTAACATAAATATTCATATTAAATATTAATAAAATTAAACTTATCTTTTGCTGACTATAATACAATTGAAATCATACTCAAGAGCACCTAAAAAAAAAAGAATTAAATATTCATTGTAAACTAAATAACTGTATTATGAAGAATTGGTCAATGACAAAAATCACAGAAACAATAGAAAAAAAAAATCATACAAGAAAATTACAACAATGATACACCAAAACTTCTAGAATGCAATTAAAGCAGTCTATAGGGGAAGTTTTATATTCTTAAACTATTCATTCCACTGACAATAGAATGAAGGAAATCAATAAATTAAGCCTGCAACTAAATAAATTAAGATAAAATAAAAAGCAACAAATAAAAAAAAACCCCAGCTAAATAACTAAAAATATCTATCATTGACAAACTTGAAAGCATTTCCCCACATTTTTACTACAGGTCAAATATATTTAAAAGTAAAATCTATCAAATATTCCAAATACCATAATTCCCAAATAATATAAACCATTTCCAAAAATGTAGAAAGGTAGATTTTTAATACATTCCTCCTATAATACAAAATAGATTTGATACACAAATCATAGAGAGATAAAACTGAAAGTCAACATCCCCAATAAATATGATATAAAAATTTAATAGAATATTAGCAAAGATCTAATGGGGGAAGACAACATGCAAAAAGAAGCTGAAAAGCAGGGGCAGGGAGTTCAGTAGGTACCTGGTGCAGGAACATATTGTTCAGTACAAGCAGTGCAGCTGATGGAAAATTGACCTCTATAAAGGTTTTAGGAGGAATTTGTTGTTTCTCCTTCCAGCTCTCCAATCAAAGAGGTGAGGGAACTGAGGATGAGCTGGAAAAGAATAGAACTGGTAATGAGATTTCAGGTTATCTTGGTTGGGGGGGGGGGGGAAGGAGGGCATTTCTTTTATTCTTCTGCCATAAAAGATAATGTTATAGATTCAATTCCATAAACAATTAAATCAACTAATACATTTTTATGTTGCCTGTTTATTTCTTCTTCCAGTGTAAAGGATTTACTTGTACCAGGCATTCATATACAGTTTTACTACTTCTCATGACCCAATTCCAGTCATTAATTGCTTCTTAGATAGAACTTTTGTTTCCCTTCTTGTCTATCATGCTCCCTGGATGAGTCTAATCAATTTCACAGCTTTGATTTTACTACCTCTATGTGAAAACCTAAATTTACAGGAAGACATCTATAGGATTATTGTAAAGAAAAAAAAATGTTAACATTATAGAAATCTCTGCTTCTCTGTTTCTGCCTCTCTTCCTATGAATATTTCTCATAGATTTTGCTATGACATTTTCATTGTTGGTAGAAAAGTGCACAGATGTTGTCAGCTTTAACAGCTCTGCTAAAGCCCCACTAGTGCAGTTTTAGTCATGTTTCTTAATTGCTTTGAATAGCATATTTTAGGGGAGTGTAAAAGGAATCCTCTCATCCCCACTCCACCCAGCTCCTGAGCACAAACTAGAGACCAAGAGATAAAACAATAGTTAAAAGCAATGTTGGACCCTAGCTCAGATAAAAATTTAATCTGAGGAACTCCCAGAGGCAGCAGAGAAAAGGACAGTTTTAGCCTGAGGGCTTCTCAGGCTGATTTTTGTCCTCTGCAATAGCCCAGATGCATGACTGCAGGAGCTTAACTCACTCCTGTAAGAGAAGGTATGGCAGACAAGCTACAATATGGGATAGGACTTGTAGTAGAGGACCCAGGGAGGCTGCACTGCAACCAGACATCAGACGATGGCAGCAGAGACCAGCATAAAGGAACTGGGAACATTCAGCACAGTGGTGTAGCAAAAAAGTGCAGCTGAGAACATTTCTGCAACACAGCAGAATCTGATGACAACACCCAAGAACATTAGGGTACCAACAATATCAAAGGAGAAGGATTTTCCTCACACAAATAGTGTGACCACCCAAATTCTCTGCATGTGTTTTCTGGTGAGGTGGTAGCCTGAGGAGCAATGGTAACCTTGCATGTCTGGGTGCTCTCTTATTTTTCCATGTTGTATGATTTTAAAAATATATATATTTTTTCTTATTGTTGCTATTTTGCTTTACTTTGAACTAATAGCCTATTTTCTGTCTAATAAAAGAAAAATATTCTTTTGAGTGAATATTAACCCACAAAGCAACTTGTATCTGGTCTAACTTTCTGGAACTTTGGGTATTTTTTTGACCTTCACACTCATCGTATTTTCTCTTAAATTATAATTATTTGTATACATATCTTTTCCTCAAAAAAGTCTTTCCTAGTCTTCTTTTGTTTTGGTGCCTTCCTTCTAAGACCATCTCCTATTAATCCTGTAAATAATCTGCTTGGACATAGATGTTTGTGAACTCCTTAAGAACAGGAATTCTATAATGACCTAGAAAAAATAACAACAAAATTTATATGGAAGAATAAAAGGTCGAGAATTGCAAGGGAACTAATGAAAAAAAAGTCAGAGGAAGGTGGTCTAAGTGTACCTGATCTAAAGCTATATTATATAGCAGCAGTCACCAAAACCATTTGGTATTGGCTAAGAAATAGAACTATAGATCAGTGGAACAGATTAGATACAAAGGACAAAAAAGGGTACATCTATAGCAATCTAATCTTTGACAAACCCAAAGATACCAACATTAGGGATAAAAATTCATTATTTGGAAGAAACTGTTGGGAAAACTGGAAATTAGTATGGCAGAAATTAAATATGGATCCACACTTAACACCATATACCAAGATAAGATCAAAATGGGTCCATGATTTAGGCATAAAGAATGAGATCATAAATAGATTAGAGGAACAGAGAATAGTCTACCTCTCAGACCTGTGGAGGAGGAAGGAATTTATGACCAGAGGAGAACTAGAGATCATTATTGATCACAAAATAGAAGATTTTGATTACATCAAACTAAAAAGTTTCTGTACAAACAATACTAATGCAAATAAGATTAGAAGGGAAGTAACAAATTGGGAAAATATTTTTAAAAGGAAAGGTTCTGACAAAGGTCTCATTTCCAAAATATATAGAGAACTGACCCTGATTTATAGGAAACCAAACCACTCTCCAATTGATAAATGGTCAAGGGATATGAACAGACAGTTCTCAGATGATAAAATTGAAACTATTTCCACTCATATGAAAGAGTGTTCCAAATCACTACTGATCAGAGAAATGCAAATTAAGACAACTCTGACATACCACTACACACCTGTCAGATTGGCTAAGATGACAGGAACAAATAATGATGAATGTTGGAGGGGATGTGGGAAAACTGGGACACTGATACATTGTTGGTGGAGTTGTGAAAGAATCCAGCCATTCTGGAGAGCAATTTGGAACTATGCCCAAAAAGTTGTCAAACTGTGCATACCCTTTGACCCAGCATTGCTGTTATTGGGATTATATCCCAAAGAAATACTAAAGAGTGGAAAGGGACCTGTATGTGCCAAAATGTTTGTGGCAGCTCTTTTTGTTGTAGCTAGAAACTGGAAGTTGAATGGATGTCCATCAATTGGAGAATGGTTGGGTAAATTGTGGTATATGAAGGTTATGGAATATTATTGCTCTGTAAGAAATGACCAGCAGGAGGAATACAGAGAGGCCTGGAGAGACTTAAATCAACTGTTGCTGAGTGAGATGAGCAGAACCAGAAGATCACTTCAACAACAATACTGTATGAGGATGTATTCTGATGGAAGTGGAGATCTTCAACATAAAGAAAAGCCAACTCACTTCCAGTTGATCAATGATGGACAGAAATAACTACACCCAGAGAAGGAACACTGGGAAGCGAATCCAAATTGTTAGCACTGCTGTCTATCTATCCAGGTTACTTATACCTTCAGAAGCTAATAATTAATGTGCAACAAGAAAAAGGTATTTACACACATATATTGTATCTAGGTTATATTGTAACACATGTAAAATGTATGGGATTACCTGCCATGGGGGGGAGGGAGTGGAGGGAGGGAGGGGATAATTTGGAAAAATGAATTAAAAAAAAAATGATATCTAACAAATCGTGGTTTATGTAGTAATGATAGAACTGGGGTTCAAGCCAAGGTCCTTTTAAACTTAATTCATCACCCTTTATACCATTTCTTTCCTGATAGGATGTAAATTCCTTGAACTCAGGGATTATTTTACTTTTGTCTTCATGTTCCCAGGCCCTAACCCAGTTCCTTGCACATACTATTTACACAATAAATGCTTATTGATTGACTAATTGTTAGAAATCACAGTCCTCTCTTGACTTACACAATGGTTATAATTTATCTGCTGTGACCAAAAATATTAATCACCTATTAACTATTTTAAATTATGAGCCTCTCTATATTTTACTGGGTTGGTCTTCAAATATTACACCTGTAGGCTATTGCCAATTCTATACTCAAAGCTTTTTCAATTTGGCAGAACCTACCAGAACTAAATGTCCACTGGCATAGTCTTTGAAAGCCCAGGATTTTCATTTTACTATCTAATAAGTCATTTTGTTTTACCATCTGTTTGAAAAATGTGAATTCATATACCCCTATACTGAAATCGTTTTTATTAAAGTCAAACAATTTCACTTTTTATGTCAAAAGTGAGAAAGCCTTGTTATTTTATCAATCACTTCTCTTTGAACTCCCTGATATTTTTGACTAGCAAAATCTGATTGAGGACAATCAAGAACAACAACAACAAAAAAAAAAAAAAAAAAAAAACAACAACAACAAAACAACCGTCTTTAAAATGGCCACAGCCTCTTAAGTTTCCAGGCATCAAGTAAGATGAACTGCCCAAGGACAATGTTTTCAGTTACCTACTACATTTATATTTATGTATACAATAAAGACACACATATAAGCTATTACTATTCTTCAAAGATATATCAACAAATAATGTTAAGATTCACTAAAATATTTAGATTATTCAGCTATCCTCAGTAAAGAAATCTAATAGTTACTAATGCTAAAGCCAGTGAGATCTCTTGAATCCTGAAACAGTTACTTGTCTTAATTTAAGGAATAAATGACTTGATAAACTCTCAAAAGAAATCCAGGAATATGTTAGCAGGGACTGGAAAAACACAAATCCAAAAATAGACACTGAAATTTATATTTGTTCTAAGGTCTTCAGGAAATTTCCCAAAGCTCCAAATAGATCATTGTATCAGTAAAAATAAAACAGCAATAAGAATTAAAAATGAAATGCAAAGCAGCAACATCTTATTTCAAGGACTCCATCCTCTCTGTCATCTTATGTATCATTTCTTACAACTTAAAATGTGGGAAATCTTAGTAAAAATTCTGTGAGCCACAAATTTTTCACCTATCTGTTTTATTTTACAATCACAGTCTGAGTTTCAACACAATATAATAATTATATATAATTTTAAATTTATAAATGATACAATTAAGTATAATCATCATTAAACTGCAAAATTCATGAAGTAATATTTTAATCCTTTGTGAATTATTGCTTTTTTGGGGTTTAGTTTTTTAAATTTGTTTTTGTCAAAACTCAATAATCAAAATACTTTCTAGTACCCAATGTATATAAAAAAGAAACTATAATGTGTTTATAAATATTTTCTTTATAAACAAAATATTATTTGTTTATATAGAGATGGTATAGTCACCGACCTCTCAATATTAATTTTGGTTTATTTTTATATTAGGAAGATATGTAGATGTATTTACATATAAACAGATATATCAAATGAAAAAAAAATTTAAAGCATAACAAAAATACCATAAAACTTACCTTTTTTGCTTTTCCAAACAAAATTCCTATTTTTCATTTGTATGAGACAGTTTAAAAATGTTTACTTTGAATTGTGGATTTTATATCTGATCTTTTGGGTGAAAAGACCCACTTGATTGTCCTCAATCAGATTTTGCTAGTCAAAAATATCAGGGAGTTCAAAGAGAAGTGACTGATAAAATAACAAGGCTTTCTCACTTTTGACATAAAAAGTGAAATTGTTTGACTTTAATAAAAACGATTTCAGTATAGGGGTATATGAATTCACATTTTTCAAACAGATGGTAAAACAAAATGACTTATTAGATAGTAAAATGAAAATCCTGGGCTTTCAAAGACTATGCCAGTGGACATTTAGTTCTGGTAGGTTCTGCCAAATTGAAAAAGCTTTGAGTATAGAATTGGCAATAGCCTACAGGTGTAATATTTGAAGACCAACCCAGTAAAATATAGAGAGGCTCATAATTTAAAATAGTTAATAGGTTATTAATATTTTTGGTCACAGCAGATAAATTATAACCATTGTGTAAGTCAAGAGAGGACTGTGATTTCTAACAATTAGTCAATCCATAAGCATTTATTGTGTAAATAGTATGTGCAAGGAACTGGGTTAGGGCCTGGGAACATGAAGACAAAAGTAAAATAATCTCTGAGTTCAAGGAATTTACATCCTATCAGGAAAGAAATGGTATAAAGGGTGATGAATTAAGTTTAAAAGGACCTTGGCTTGAACCCCAGTTCTATCATTACTACATAAACCACGATTTGTTAGATATCATTTAATAAACCAGAGAAACTTTTCCCCCATAAATAAATAAATTTCTCCCATATTTCTCTGCAAATCAAAGTCCCCAATCTCCTGAGATTAAGTAGTATACTGACTCACTAAACAATTTATTAAAAATAAACACAAAAATAAAAATTATCATTTACAGTATTTTAGAGGAAAGAATTCTGGGAAGATGACAGATTAAGTCAGAAAATATCAAGTTCTCCAAGTTTCTCTCACAAACAAGACAAAATAACACCTTAAGGAGAAGGTTTAGTGATTAAAAACAAGCAAGAGTTGGGGCAGAACAGTGGTCCTCTGGAGACAACCAAAGCATATCTGAAGAAAGCTGTCAGGACAGAGGTGTGGTCCCCAGGTGAATTTCCCTAAACCCACAAACATCAAGTCCTGGGTCTTGCTGGGTTAGGGAGTAGCTTTGGCTCCAGCCAGAAGAATTTTCACCTCCCAGACACTGTAGGGAGTCAGAGTTGGGGGAAAATTGAGGGAACCTCTGCTAATAACTGGAATGACAGCCCTGGGTGAGAAAGAAGCAGCACACACATAGTGAGTGCAGAAGCAGTAGGGCAGGGAGACTAGGCTGCTGGCTGCAGACACCTGTAGAAGGGTTTCTTGGTTTCAGTTCCAAGTAGGAGGAGAGAACTGAAGGAAGATCTGAAGCCAGAGGTACCATCCTCCATACCCCAGTACTACAGGTGAGTATTAGAGGTGATTACAACAATATGCTATAAATTAAAAAAAAAAAAAAAAAGTCAAGCAAAGGAGAAAGAACCTAACCATGGAAAATTAACTATGGAAAGAGTGAGGAGAATACTGAAGAAGAAAAGGCCTTTTCTACTTCAAATGGACACATGCCTCCCAAAAACCTTCAAAGAAAAACTAAAAAAAGACTAAAAATCAAATGAGAAAAATTGAGGAAAAACTAAAAATTCAAAAAAGAGAAAAGAGAAAAAAAAAAAAACAATACAACAAAAACAAGATTTTAAAAAAAAAAAATCAACCAAATAGAAAAGGAGATCAGAAATCTGCATTTATTTATTTATTTGTTTGTTTGTTTGTTTGTTTGTTTGTTTGTTTATTTGTTTGTTTGTTCATTTATTTATTTATTTATTTTTTTATTGAGGCTGGGGTTAAGTGACTTGCCCAGGGTCACACAGCTAGGAAGTGTTAAGTGTCTGAGACCAAATTTGAACTAGAGTCCTCCTGAATTCAGGGCTGGTGCTCTATCCACTGGGCCACCTAGGTGCCCCAATCCAAAATCTTTTTTTTTTTTTTTCATATCTAATAGTTTTATTTACCAGATATTTGCATGGGTAATTTTACAACACTGACAATTGCCAAACCATTTGTTCCAATTTTTCCCCTCCTTCCCCACCCCCAGATGGCAGGTTGTCCAATACATGTTAAATGTGTTAGAGTATAAATTAAATACAATATAATGTATACATGACCAAAGAGTTGTTTTGCTAAACAAAAAGAATCGGACTTTGAAATAGTGTTCATTTAGCCTATAAAGGAAATCCAAAATGCAGGCTGACAAAATTAGAGGGATTGGAAATTCTATGTAGTGCTTCATAGTCATCTTCCAGAGTTCTTTCACTGAGTGTAGCTGGTTCAGTTCATTACTGCTCTATTGGAATTGATTTGGTTCATCTCATTGTTGGAGAGGGCCACGCTCATCAGAATTGATCATCATACAGTATTATTGTTAAAGTATATAATGAACTCCTGGTCCTGCTCACACTCAGCATCAGTTCCTGTAAGTCTCTCTAGGCCTTTCTGAAATCATCCTGTTGGTCATTTCGTACAGAATAATAATATTCCGTATTATTCATATACCACAATTTATTCAGCCAATCTCCAATTGATGGGCATCCATTCAGTTTCCAGTTTCTGGCCACCACGAAGAGGGCTGCCACAAACATTCTTGCACATACAGGTCCCTTTCCCTTCTTTAAGATCTCTTTGGGAAACAAACCCAGTAGCAACGCTGCTGGATCAAAGGGTAT
The DNA here is from genome assembly GCF_048593235.1 of Sminthopsis crassicaudata. Lineage (NCBI taxonomy): Eukaryota > Metazoa > Chordata > Mammalia > Dasyuromorphia > Dasyuridae > Sminthopsis > Sminthopsis crassicaudata. The sequence continues at coordinate 228,738,063 of NC_133619.1, forward strand.
GCACAGCTTGATAACTTTTTGAACATAGTTCCAAATTGCTCTCCAGAATGGCTGGATGTATTTCACAGTTCCACCAACAATGTATGAGTGTCCCTGTTTATCCCCTCCAACATTCTGCATTACCTTTCCCTGTCATTCTAGCCAATCTGACAGGTGTGTAGTGGTATCTCAGAGTGGAGTTAATTTGCATTTCTCTGATTAATAATGATTTGGAGCATCTTTTCATATGATTAGAAATAGTTCCAATTTTTTTTTTATCTGAGAATTGTCTGTTCATATCCTTTGACCATTTATCAATTGGAGATTGGCTTGATTTCTTATATATTAGAGTCAATTATCTATATATATTTTAGAAATGAGGCCTGTATCTGAACCTGTGACTGTAAAAATGTTTTCCCAGTTTATTGTTTCCCTTCTAATCTTATCTGCATTGATTTTGTTTGTACAAAAACTTTTCAATTTGATATAATCAAAGCTTTCTATTTTGTGATCAATAATGACCTCTAGTTCTTCTTTGGTCATGAATTCATTCTTCTTCCACAGGTCTGAGAGGTAAACTATCCTATGTTCCTCCCCAATCCAAAATCTTAAAGAAAAAAATATCTCCTTGAAAACTAGAATTGGGAAAGGAAAAGCCAGCAAAGTTATTAACTAAGAAATAACTTAACAAAACATCAGGAATGAAAAAATAGAAGACAATGTGAGCTCAAAGAAAAACAACTGATTTGTATAATAGATGAAGAACAGAAAGCATAATAACTGGACTACCTGAAAGTTACAATAAAAAAAGTCTTGATAAAATAATATAAGAAATAATTAAAGAAAATTGTCTTGAAGTGTTAAAGCAAAAGGAGGAATAGAAAAAAAATCTATTACCATTTCAAAGAGTTCTTCCAAGAAAACCTGCAGGAACATCATAGCCAAATTTTGAAACTTGTCAAGAGAAAACAGGTCAAGGAGAAGATATTTTGAGCAACACGAAAAAAAAAATCAAATATGGCAGAGTCACAATTAGAATCACAGAAACCTAGCAGTGGTTCATTAAAATATCTCAGTCTTGGTATGCTACATCAAGAACAAAAGAGGTGGAGTTGAAAATATTAGACCCAGAAAAGTTAAGTATAATCCTGAATGAGGAAAAAAAAAAAAGACATTCAATGAATTGCCAAACTTTCAGGATTTTGTTGCTAAAAGACCTAAACTTAAGAGAAAATTTGACATTTAAGATCCAAGAGAAATATAAGCTAAACATCAAAGCTCAATTCCAAGGCAAGGTAGCAGGGAGAAATAATAATGATCAATAGTAGAATTTATTAGAATGCTCATTTCATTCAGCATCAGTTCATGTAAATCTCTCCAGGCCTGTCTGAAATCATCCTGCTAGTCATTTCTTACAGAACAATAATATTCCATAGCATTCATATACCACAATTTATTCAGCCATTCTCCAACTGATGGGCATCCAGTTTCTTGCCACTACAAAAAAGACTGCCACAAACATTTTTGCACATGTGGGTCCCTTTCCTGTAATGTTCTTCTCTAAAATATAATGTTCTCTGGGAGCATCCTTAATTTCAACTCAGAGTAATAATCGCCTCAAATGCAGTCAGGGATTAAAAGTCCAGATCCTTTATTGTCTCCTTCAAAACAGCCCGGTTAGCTTTCTTAGAGGTCTATTTCTCTCTTTGGTTCTGCCTCTAGCTCCCTCTGAATCCAAAGCCTCCAGCAGCCCAAAGGTGGAAAATGGAATGAATCTGTCTCTGCCTCTAAGAGTGGGCTTGAGGGTCTGGCCTCCAATCATTACATCACTAGGAAACCATTATTTGTGGTAGGATTAAATCAATGCTAAATTAGATTTAATCATTGTCTCCTCAATTCCACTCAGTACCTTATTTCAAGTTCTGGCCCATAACATTTCCTTGTAAGATCAGATTAATCATACTGAATCATGCTAAATTAGATAATTATTGTCTCTATCAATTCCAGTGTCTTAGTACCTTATAAGAATCATAACACTTTCCCTCCTGTATGATCTATTTGGGATATGTCCATTAGAAATGCTTCTGTATCAAAGAGTATGCACAGTTTGATAGCCCTTTGGGCATAGTCCAAATTGCTGTCCAAAATGGTTGGGTCAGTTCACTATTCCACCAACAATGTATTACTGTCTCAGTTTTCCCACATCCCCTCCAGCAATTGTCATTATCTTTTCCTGTCATTTTAGCCAATCTGAGAGGAGTGTAGTGGTATTTTAGAGTTGATTTAATTTACATTTCTCTGATCAACAGTGATTTAGAACACCTTTTTATATAGCTAGAAATGGTTTCAATTCCTTTATCTGAAAATTATCAGTTCATATCCTTTGACCAATTATCAAGTGGAGAATGGCTTGAATTCTTATAAATTTGAATGAATTCTCTACATATTTTAGAAATGAGGTATTTATCAGAACCCTTGACTATAAAATGTTTTCCCAATTTATTGTTTCCCTTCTAATCTTGTCTGCATTAGTTTTATTTGCACAAAAAACTTTTTAACATAATATAATCAAAATTATCTATTTTGTGTTTAGCTACAATTCTTCTTTAGCCACAAATTCCTTCCTTCTCCACAAATCTGAGAGGTAAACTATCCTTTGTTCTTCTAACTTGCTTATAATATCACCCTTTATGTCTAAATCATGAACCCATTTTGACCTTATCTTGATATATATGGTATTAGGTATAGATCAATGTCTAGTTTCTGCCATACTAGTTTCCAAATTTCCCAGTTTTGTCAAATAGTAAGTTCTTATCCCAAAAGTTTGGGTCTTTGGGTTTGTCAAACACTAGATTACTATAGTCATTGGCTATTTTGTCCTGGTACCTAACTTATTCCACTGATTGGCTACTCTATTCCTTAGCCAGTACCAAATAGTTTTAATGACTACTGCTGCTTTATAATATAGTTTTAGATCTGGCATAACTAGGCTATCTTCATTTGCATTTTTTTTTCATGAATTCTCTTTAAATCCTTGACCTTTTATTCTTCCAGATGATTTCTTGGGAATTTGATTGGTATGGCACTGAATAAGTAGATTAAGTAATATTGTCCTTTTTATTATATTCGCTTGGCCTACCTATGAATATGATATTTTTCCAATTGATTAGATCTGATTTGAATGGGAAGTGTTATCTCTTTTAATTAGATCTATTTTTGCTTTTGCTTGATCTGAGTTCAGGGTTGCTACCCCTGCTTTTTTTTTTTTTTTTTTTTTAATTTCAGCTGAAGCATAATAGATTCTACTCCATCCTTTTACCTTTACTCTAAATGTATCACTCTGCTTTTAAATGTGCTTCTTGTAAACAATATGTTGTAAGATTCTGTCTTTTAATCCAGTCTGCTATTTGCTTTTATTTTATGGGAAATTTCATCCCATTCACATTCATAGATAAAATTACTAACTGTATTTCCTTTCAGCTTGTTTTTCTCCAGTTATACTTTTCTCTTACCTTTTCCCACTTTCCTCTTCCCCAGTATTTTGTCACTGATGACCGTTTCCCTCAAATAATCCTCCCCTTTTGCAGCCTTTACCTACCCTTTTCTTATACCTTTCCTCTTCCATTTCTATTCTCCCTTCTATTAGCTTCCCCTTTTCCTTTCCCCCTTCCTCTCTTACTTTCCTATAGGGTGAGATAAACTTCTCTGAGAAACTAAATGTTTCTGATATTCTTTGAGCCAAATTAATGAGATTAAAATTCATACAATGCTCATCCCCTCCCCTTTCCCTTAATTTCAATAGATCTTTTTTGCCTCCTCATGAGATGTAATTTACCACATTTTAACTCCATTTTCTTCTTCCAGTAGAGTGCCCTTTCCTCCTCTAGTTTTTTTTATATCATTACAAACAAATCAAATTATACCTGTACCATCTAAGTATATTCATTATATAGATACAGACCTCAAGAGTTAAACATAAATCTTCCCATAAGGGATATAAGCTTTTTAATTCTTAAAAGAAAAAAATTTTTTCTTTCCTTTTTACCTTTTTATTCTTTTCTTGAGTTCTGCATTTGAAGATCAAAATTTCTATTCAGCTCTGGTCTTTTCATCAGAAATAAATGAAATTCACCTGTTTCATTGAATGTCCAAGTTTTTCCCTGAAAGATGATGCTTAATTTTGTAAGATAGTAGATTTTTGGCTGCTGACTGACTTATGGTGCTGAGTAAATGTGGCCAGGTCCCACATTCTGGGGTTTAGGGACTCACAATTTGTCTTTTATATTTACTTTGGGTATCTCACAGATAATCTGCTGAACCACTGGCTTGTAACCAGGACACAATAGCCTAAAAGTCTTGCAGTAGATTCTCCAGTGCATGGATGAAGCAAAGTCCTGGCTCCCCACCCTAGTTCCCTTCCCTGGCTCCCTGTCCTGCTGTCTGGCTCAGCAGCCTCTCCCTCTGCCCTATTAAACAGAACTTTTCTGAAGTTCTTTGAAAGAATCTTCTTATGGAAATTTATTGTACTCCAAATATTTGTAGGTTCTGTCACTCCAAAACCAGTTCAGATGTGAGGAACACTAGGAGCTCAGATAGAGACATACTCTGGACCATATTGGCCCCGCTCACTAAAACCGATTTAATCAAAAGAGAAAAAATAAGGGCACTACATTATTTGCCAGCCATATTAATCTATATTGTTTTAGACTATTTAAAAAACTAGATAATATAAGATTAGAATATTACTGTGCTATCAGAAGTGATGGGTTGGTGGATTTAGAAAAGTATGGAAAGACCAAGGTCTTATGAAGAGTGGTTTTATTCACATTCAGAGAAACAGAGAAAGCAAAAATAGTAGCTTTACTACTAGATGTATATGCATGTATAAGAGTTTATGATTATAGCTATCTCTATAAAGTACATACATACATACATACATACATATGTGTATATATGCACACACACATATTTAAACTAGAATTTGGAAAGGGGAAGCCAGCAAAGTTAAAAGAAACCAAGGATGTGGGGAGTATGTAAAAAAGTCTAGCACCTCTGGAGTAAGGGCTGCCAAGCCCCCTAGGAAGCTGCTTTCTCCTTTTGGTGTCTACCTGATCCACCTTAGTCTCACATGTGGCTCCAAGAAGCTGTAGCATGCACAGCAACCACATCCCAGTAAATTGTTTTGGCAGACAGGCTACACCAGGTTGAGGGTAGCCTCTACAGGGAGTTAGAGGGTTGTCTGCTCCAAACCTATAAAGGCTTTCCCTGGGGGAATGGGCAGATGAGAACCATTTGTTCCAAAGGCCATGAAGGCAGGGGAAGTAGGTGTTGAGCTGTGCTCAGAGCTTAGTAAAACATCAGAGACACTAAGGCCATCCACTGCATCTTGAGCCATCACCAGTCATCTTGACTCTGTCCTGCCACTAAACAATGATGGCTTTAGAAGAGAATGTGAGGTTGACAACTTCATTCACTTAATTTCCAATTTACTCATGAATCAAAAGATATCACATACCATTTCCATTTCTCAAATTATCTCGGTCCTATGGCAACAGATGAATGACAAAGCAGCAAATGCTGATAGACTGAGAGCTATAGTCACAACCCTGCACACAAGCAACCCTGGTTGTCAATGGAAGCAACAGTGGGATTCAGCAGCCCCTTTTAAGGATCACATTGCTTCCTTCCATGTGTGAGGAAGAGGCTAAAAAAAAGTGCCCTAAAAATTGTCTGCTTACCTAACCTTGGCCCAATTACTCAGCAGACAGGGTTCTACTCTATGGTAGAGACACTAAAAATGTACAGAAGTTTCTGAAAAGCTTATTCTTCTCACTATTGGTACATGGAATGTGCATACACTTATAGACAAGACAAAATCTAGTGGACTTGAAAGAACAGCTTTTCTTGCAAAAAAACTCAACTGGTATTACAGCCAAATAGCAGCAATAAGTGAAACAAGGTTGGCAAATGAAGATTTCCTTACTAAAATAGGAGCTGGATACACATTTTTCTGGAGTGGCCACAGTGACAGGGGACACCTGAAGCTGGTAGAGGCTTTGCAATCAAAACTAATGTAGGAATGCAATTGCTACTTGCAGGAAAATGCCATGCCACCATCATCAGTGTCTATGCTCTCACCATGACAAATACTGATGAGGTCAGAGAAAAACTGGAGAGCTTTATTATTAATGTGCCCAAAAAAAGGACAATTTTATGATTCTGAACGATTTTAATGCTAGAGTAGGCAGGGAGTCCAGGGAAGAATGGAATTGGAACAATCATAACAATGGTCATTTACTGAAAACTTGTGCATCTCATGATCTTTTCATCAACCAACATTGTATTCCATTTCCCCAAGTGCAATAAAACTTTGAAGCTGTACCCTCACAGCAAACATTAGCATTTAATAGACTATATGATTGTAAAAAGAGATAGACAGGATGTGAAAGTGACCAAGGCAATGTGGTGCAGAGTGCTGCACTGATCATAGATATATCTTTTCCAAGCTGTATATTCACATTCAACAAACATGGTTGTCCCGAAGGCAAAAAGACCATAGAAGAATCAATGTTACCAGATTAGAGTGCTTCTCTGAGAGAGAAATTTGTTGCCAACTTAGAGAGTAAGTTGAGCCAACATACAATTGGCATCAATGGAGCAATAAAGGAGTAGACAGCATTCAGAGATTTGGGGTATAGCACTGCATTTGCTCATCTGGGTCAGAACTGATGTTGAGCAAAACAAGCAGAACCAGGAATACATTGTATACAATAATAGCAAGAATGTATGGTAATCAACTCTAAAAGACTTGGTTGTTCTCAGTACTTCAATGATCCAAAGCAAACTCAATAACCTTGGATAGAAAATTCCATCTGCATTCAGAAAAAGAACTATGGAGAGTGAATGTAAATCAACACATGCTAGGTTTACTTTTTTTGTGGAAATTTTAAGAATTAATTGTAGCATACTTGCTATAGGTGGAAGGAGAGGGGGAAAAGTAAAAAAAGTGCACAGCAGAGAACAAAAGAAAACTTATAAGGAAGCAAACAAAAGATGGTGAGGTATGAACACAATGTATAGGCTTTCTTGAAATGGAAATTTATATTTCATATTTTTAATTCTCTCATCTGTTCTGCTGTGAACATGGAAATTTTTTTCTAGTTTGTATTTGTGTTAAATAAACGCAATTAAAATTTTAAAAAATTTATATATTTTAGCTAAGAGGAAGACCACCACTATTATTACTGCAGTTGACTAATGAAAGCAATTGCACAATTTAATTTACTCAAGATATCCAGTAAAGTCTGTTCTCAAGAATTCTATTTTTCATTGAAAGATAAAAGCCAAAATAATTTCATCAAGAAAATCATTCCATCTTTTTTTTGTTTTCTCAAGTTTTTTTTGTTTGCCTTCAAGTTATTTCTATTAATTCTTTCAGCCTTTTAAAAAAAAACTATGACAACATTTTTCACAAAGAACAACTTAAAATTATTACTCTTCATGTTTCCCTGTTTCTTAAAGGTTCAGCAATATTTGAAAAAGATATATTTCTCCCATTGTCAAAAAAAGTATTACACTGAAAATTTTGGGATATATCAAATTAAAATATAAAACAAATATCTTGCAAAGCAACACCTAATATGCTGCTTTAAATGATAAAAATATATTTATAATATTGAAATAAAAATTAAAATACTATAATACTAATAATAAAATTGTATATCAAAAATATAAAAATATTTTGTATAATTCAGTAATAAATTAAATCTATGCAACATAATAAATTTAGTCAGTTTATAGGGTAAAAATTCCCAATTCTATTGTGATCTATTAATCTTTCTACACATGTTCACAAATTAAGTAATATTATGAGTTCACTACCCATGTTTCAAAATTCTATAGTTGTCTTTTTTATTTATTATTTTTTTATTTTTTACCCTAGCAAATTCTACAACTAAAATTATAGGCAAGAGATGTCCTTTCTCTAAATTTATCGTCTATTCTCTCCTTTTTAAGTGCCCCCTCAGTCTTAGATGCAAATTTCTGTTTTCAGTATGGCTATCCTTGATGCAACTTTTTTCCCAGGAATTCTCTGTGCTTCCCTTTGAAACAAGCTATCCTCAACATTGTCCAACTTGTGCTTCTGTGTTATTCCTTTATTTCAAGCTGATAATTTATTTCATTTCTTAGTTACATAGGCTTCCTTTTCTCCCCCAAGTTCTTCTTTACCTGAAAGTTGTCACATACAAATATTTTCATCTAATTAGAAAATTTCTGTCTATTTCAAATTCCCTAATATTCTATGAACACCAAAATCTTTTACCAAGACTTTATCATATTTCTTTCACTCATGATGTGAAACGAGGGACTCATATCTTTTGCTTGTTTTACATTTGCTCATTTTTTTGCCATCTGCTTCCTTCAAACAAAACAAATATTCTCTTCTTAGGACATAGCTGACATATTTACACACATTTACTCTAAATTTATAATAGTAAAAAAAATCCAAAACAAAACATATAAAAACTTGTTTCCTTGATGATAATATTCTTGTATTAAATTGTGGTGATTTAAGGATGATGATCATTCATTCTTAGTATTTTCAGAATTTGGAACAAATTTCCCTTTACAAGCTTTTTTTTGTTTCTTGATCCTAATCATTTGAAATTCATACAATTCTGCATAACTTTTAAAGTGCTTTCATCATTCATGTTTTATTCAATATTTATAGCAGATAATTCTGATTCTTTGTTTAGACTCTGCTAATTGATACATACTGAACAGAATCTTGGGACTATTGGTCTCTTCATCTTCATAAACAATGAATTTAATCTATTGATAACACTCTTTTGGGACCTTTTGTGACCTTATATATATAAGACCCCTAGTTTCTGCCTACTTATGGATAAGCTGTTACATTCTAAATCAAATATTTCCTTTAACTACCTTGCAGTCATAGTTTTTTTATGAACATCTCTATTTTCTCACTCAACTTTAATATGTCTTATGAACATATTTCAAGATAAAGTCCCCAACGTAAGCATACCTGGTGTTTGAATGATACAGTGTAATTCACAGAATATTTAATGAATATCTTCTTCAGACTGATCTCCCTATGAATTACATCTAAATTATTCTAAAATTTGAAAATTTTATTTTCAGTATTCATTTTTACTTTCTGTATCCAACTTAAAATTAGGAGATAAATAAGTTTCTAGTTCACAAATCACAATACTTAATAAATACCTGTTTCCATTTTAAAAATAGAGATAATATAAAACTATAACAATTGTTATAGAATTGTGATAGAAAATGAGTGATCACCTAGGACAGAAAACAGAGTAAACAGGATATAAATAGCTTTGGCAGAAAATAGTAAAGTTGGAAAGAAGAATGAATTTTGACGGAAAAAATTAACGAATATCATTTTGTAGAAATATTAGTTGCTAAGATTATATGATAATAAATTCTGATTGCCTTGGCTTTTCTCAACAATGAGACGATTTAGGCCAGTTCCAATAATCTTGTGATGATAAGAACCATCTATACCTAGAGAGAAGACTGTGAGAACTCAGTGTGGATCACAACATAGCATTTTCACTTCTTTTGTTGTTGTTTGCTTGCATTTTATTTTCCTTCCCATTTTTTCCTTTTTTGATCTGATTCTTCTTGTGCGGCAACATAATTGTATAAATACGTATATCTATGTTGGATTTACATATATTTTTGCCATGTTTAACATATATTGGATTACTTGCCATCTAAGAAGGGGTGGGGGAAGGAGAGGAAAATGGAACACAAGGTTTTGCAAGAGTCAATGGTGAAAAATTATCCTTGCATATGTTTTGAAAATAAAAAGCTTCAATTAAAAAAATTAGTTGCTAAATCTCAGTTATCACTCTCTGTGGCTTTATACTCAATCTATTTTCTTTTAATTGTACCAGTTATCTTATGCCTCTTATTTGCATTGGAGTCCAAACTTCTTTCTTGCTTGCCTGGCTTCTTTTTTCTCTAAAGTAAGGACACCTAAACATAACTGGAACCCCTACCAGCAGCTTCCCTATTTCTATTCTTTGGCCAAGGAAAAGTGAACTCAATATACATATTGAATTCAAATTGGATAAAGAAAATCCAATTTGATATAACTCCTTGCTTTTAAGTACTTTATATACTTAAATCACCCCATAGTATAAACTCTCCTCTTTGGCATTCAAAGTCTTTGGTTGATTATCTATTACTCTATATTCTAGTCTAGCTGTACTTGCTATTTCCCCATACATGATGTTGTAGTTGACCCCTATACCTTTCATAGGTTATATCTTATAACTAGAATTCTCTCCATCCTCACTTTTACCGCTTGGAATCTCTAGCAACTTGAAGATTCAGTTGAATTGTCACCTCCTTCTGCTTCTCTCCTTATTCTTCCAGTCCATCCTTCATCTCTGTCCATTTATTTTCTATATATGTTATTTATCTGAAAGTAGACTATGTTCCTAGTACAGGGCTTTTTAATGTGTTGGGGACATTGTTCCCCTTTGGCATTCTGATGAAGCCTCTAAGCTTCTAGTTCCCTTCTTAGGATATTGTAATGCTCTGAGATGAATAAAGGAAATTATATTGGATTATAAAGGAAACTATATTGAAGTAACTATCAACTTTTTAAAAATGTATAGACATTTAAAAATCTGCTCTAGTATAATCTAAATTTATTGGTGGCAGAGACCATTTCACTCTTGTACTTGTATCCTCCTTCCATAGCAAACTGATACATTAATAAAGGCTTATGGATTGATTGCTTAAATATATGCACATATATGACATAAATGTTTGTACTACATGGGTATATAATTAGTGGAAGAAAATACAAATTTAATATTTATAAACATCAGTAGATGAAACTCTTCATTCTAAATAATTCATATATATATGTATATATATGCATATATATGATAATGAAATCCATAAACTTATTTGATAGTTGTACAGTTAAAATCAATAGATGGCACAAAAGTGATTATGTCTCAATGAACTTCAAAAAAATTGAATTTTTTTTTTTTTTTGCAATAATGATTCCAGGTAAGGAAATAATTAAAGCTAGTAAACTCAAGAGATATAAATAGGGAAACCACCATATTCTTAATAGCACCATGAACAACGAGAAAAGATTAAATGTACATACATGACAAATGGCATAGTACCTAATGGTTCTCAAACTACGGCCCATGGCCAGATGTGGCCCACTGGTTTATGGCAAATGGGCTGAGGGGCTGAGACAGAGTGTGAGGTTTTATTTTTACTATAGTCTGGCCCTCCAACAGTCTGAGGGACAATGAACTGGCCCCCTATTTAAAAAGTTTGAGGACCACTGAATCTGACCTTAAAATGAAGGCAAACTGCAAAATGACATTAATAGCAACACATTAATAGTAGATCCCTCCTCAGATATTGTCTGAGTCACTTAACTTTGTTGAAATTGTTTCCTCATCTGTACAATGGGAATGATAACATTTAAGTGGCCTTTCAAGCTTTTTACATACATAATTCATGGGAGTCACTTGTCTATCTGGACCTAATGTAGATGCTTCAAAGTTATTCTATGATTTTTTGTTTAATTAATGAGTTAGAAATAAAATGTGAGGGGAAAATCTGGAAAGAAGGGCTTCACACAATGATCTAAATTTGGAAAATTTTACTTGAGGATTTAGAATCTAATGGGTAAAATGTCAGAATGTCAAATGTAGGCATCATTTTAGATAATTTCTTTCATGGTTAAATTAAGGTTGCCATATGTCTGGTATTTGTCCAGACAGTCTAGAAATCAAGGTTTCCATCTGGTGTCTGGGCAAACCTGCTGAAAATCTAAGAGTGCAACAACAGCTGTTACTGCTATCACTCCCTCCAAGACTGTTTTATTTTTCCATTCCTAGATCCCAAGGCAGTTTTTAATTTGGATTGCTTAAAATTTCAATACTACTCAACAGCTTCAAATTGAGGTTACAGAAGAAGTTAATGAAAGTTTTTTTGAAAAAGAGACAGAAGGTCCAGCAATCCTGAATCAAACACTATAAGAAATAGAAAATTTGTTAGGGATATAATTTAAGCCCCTACTTCTACAGAAGAGAAATCCCTGGCCTTAACAGGTCAAATTGAATTTTCCAAAGGAAATGTGATTAGCAAGATTTCATTGTCAAGACTAGATCCTAATGTTATTTCCACTAAACCTGGAGCTCTAGACCTTCTCTATTTCCCAATTAGTTTCTTAGTTGAGGAAGGATGGTGCTTTATTATTTCCTTTTCTACTTAGCCATTTAGACATTACCATTTGGAATCTAGAGGATAGTTATCATCATTAGCATTTATATATCAACTAGTAGTTCAAGCATAAAACAGCAAACTTTATTGAGTAAAGCATTATGTTTTGAAGAGTGGATTTACGGTTGCAGAGCAGGCTCATAAGCCCCATTGAGTGCCAAGATAGGCTCTAGGACATCTCAAGGACCAGCAGCAACTCTATTTGAACTGAAAAACGAAAATCGTGATTGGCTAAGCCTTCCTGCATACGAACAACAATCTTAAGTAAGCCTAGAGACATCAATGAGTCACAGGCAAAAAAAGAAAAACCGAAACAAACTTGCAAACAATACAAAAAAAAACCCAAAAACTAAATAGTAAGAAGAAAAGGGGGATGAAGATGGAGAAGGACAAGTAAATAACTTTGTAAATTCCAGCTCCTGGAACCGTTGAGAGTTAGCAAAGCCTAAAAAAACGTCACAATGTCTGTATTATTTCCTGATATCATGGTCTCAAAATACCTAGATTTGCGTCACAATAAAGGATGTAAAAAAAAAAAAAAAATCACAAAACTAGGTCAATCATGCTTGCGGGTGCTTTCTTTTTTCTTCCCCGCCCTCCCTTTTATCCTTTTTGCTTTGCTTTTTAACATCAATATAGGGAATTAAGGTATCCTAAAGCTGAGGAGTAGAAGTGGAGAGGCAATATGTGAACATTTCAGCTGATCTTGTAGGGAACAAAGAGCATCATCCCGTCTCACGGGGTGCTTCCATGATTGCGACCTTGAGGAAGGTCTTGGAAAAGGCGGGGAGGAATCAATGAGCATCTGATCCCTGGAAATTAGAGTCGTGACACAAAAAGATGCTTGCGCTTCTTGCTTTCTCCCCTCCTCCCGCTCCTGCCTATTCTGGCTGGCACAATGGGTGGGAGGAAGAGCCGCTGCAGAAATGCAAGCAGCCCTAATTTCCAAAGGGTAAGAGGGGGTGAGGAGAGGAGAGGAGAGGAAGCAGAGCAGACAAAGTAATGTGATGAAGGGAGGGAAAAGAGCAGAAGACTCAGTTAAAAGTAGGAATCCTTCCTGGAATCACACACACACACACACACACACACACACAGAGGTACATATAAACAAGCCGAAAGGTTTGTTTTACGAGTCTACAAGCCAAGAGATTAAAGGGATAACAGAGAGCACTGCAAGGTAACATGTACTGAAAGTCTGGGTTATCAAACATTCATATAAAAAAAAAAAAAAAAAAAAAAAAAAAAAAGTACCCGTGACACAGGTACCACGTGGGCAAAAGTCTTGCGCATGCGTAGCAGTGGAGCGCGCTCCAACTTGAAGGAGGGTGGCACCCGCGCTTGCGCAAAGCTCCTCTTTCACTTAAATCCTTTCTTATCCTCTAATTCTCTGTAACTCCCTCTCTCGGGTTAATTTCACTTTTTTAAGGTTTGTTTTACTTTTTAAAAATAAAGTTTCGATTTACACAGAAACCTTGCGCGACGTCCGCATCGGCACGATGACGCGATAATACGCCATATTAAGAGGCGGAGCTCGAGGACTTCCTTGGGAGAGGGGGAACTGTTACTCCTTCCCCCGATCTTTTAATCCTTTCCCTTTACCCCGCTCCTTTCTTCTACCTGGGTTCGCCCCTCCCCCGGCATTACGCCCCTCGAGTTCCGGAAAAAGAACGTCCCCGGCGGAGAGCCAAGCGCGTCCCTGGAGCCCGCCTGGAGGTGGCGGCGCGACTAAGAGGGCGGGAGTTGAGTGACCGGGCGGATCCACTTTATGTGTGTCAAGGGGGGAATAATTCAACATGGATGTATCCCGGGCCAGAATTGGTATGACGGAGAAAAGGGAGAAGAAAAGGGGAGGGAGGTGAAATAGGAATCCAGCTAGAGTTAGAAGTTTCCTCTCACTTAGAACCCCAGTCTTGCCGTATGAGACCTTCCTTAGACATCGGCCGGAGGCTCGTCCAAGAATTGCACTTGACCTTCAGCCCCTGTTTATTTCATCTAGGATCTTTCATTTGTCTCTACCACCACCCTTACCGCCCTCATGGTTGGGACTGTGTGCCCAAGTCCCCCAGGGTGGAGTGTCTGAAGTCTGAACTTGACCTTCAGCCGGCACTCCCCTCTTCACTCACCCTTTCAAAAATAAAAATCTCAAGTGGGGCCCAGCTGAATATAACCCTGCCCACCAATAGAGTTCTGGGAAAAGAACTCAGTCAATATAAAAGCAGTTTTCCCGGGGATGAAACCTACGTCCTTCCACCACAACTAACATTTTTTTTTTTTTTAAGAATTCGAAATTGATGATGGGTTGCTATGTTATGAAGTGAGATCCATCACAAGAAAAATAACTCGAATTAAAAAAAAAAAATTATTTCTGTAGAAGCCCTTTGGTGAACACGTTTCCCTCTCCAGGGCAATGAATACGGGCCTCTGACGGATCTCACCGGAAATGGAGCTCTGAAGGTCCACCTGAGCTCAATTGTACTGCTCTCCTACCCCGTTCGTGGGACTCTTTCATTTTCCTAAGAAAACAATAGGGAAGGCTTATGGGAGGGGGCAGGGAGAGGGAAGAGGCTCTATAGCCGAAGCAAACGTTCTGTACTAGGAGGCTGGAAAGGTATTTTAAGTGACCTATTCAAAATATACTTTCTTAAGGCGTGAGAATTTCTAGGGGTGGGGAACAGATTCATTTTAGTCTTTAACAATAGGCTTAGATTCTATTTAGTAATGTCTTCAACCTAAATGTCTTAAGGGAATAATTTTGTCAGTAAAATGTTGATACTAGATATATATAAAAAAAAAAATAAAGTTAAATTTGAACTTTTTTTTGCATATGTGAGGCTCACTAAATTGTTGGGTAATTGTGGCAGCATATTAATTTGAATTCCAATGATGAATTAGGGGAAAAAAACAACAACAAAGGTAATAATATATCTAGGTTCATTGTTGCATGTGTAAAGGGAATATAGATCCCAGTTGTAACTAGGTATAATCACTGTTAATTTTAACACTACTCGATTTTTAGTGAAAATGTTCCATTTCTTTTAAAGGTCAGAAAAAGACTAAATATTGTGTCTGAGGTAGTAAAAGTTTTTTTCTTTTAAAAAGGAAAGGAATAGGTGATGATAATCTACTAAACAAATATAACACTAATATAATAAGTAACAAAGATAATTTAAATATTGAGGTACACGGTGCCTTGGGGAATTTTTTTTTTAATTTTTTTTTTCCTGACTTCAGTGTTTTATTTCACAGCAAGAATGAAGCACATCAACCTATCCTTTGCAGCTTGTGGATTTCTGGGAATATACCACTTGGGGGCAGCATCTGCACTTTGTAAACATGGCAAACAATTATTAAAAGTTGTAAAGGCCTTTGCTGGAGCTTCTGCAGGATCTTTGGTTGCAAGTGTTCTGTTAACTGCACCAGGAAAAATAGAGGTAATTAAGTAGTAACTAAAATATGTGCCGTGTGGAGAAATTAGGATAAAATATCAAGATTTTTAGCTTTATCTAAATATTAGATTTGAAAAATAGGCTTCATAGGGAAATAAAAATATTAAAAACTTAAAATTGAGTTGATTTGGAATCTGTGCATTTTCCCCTCCCCCTATATACTTTTTTTTTAAGATTATATTTCATTGAAGAGAAGCTGAGGGAAAGGAAATATTGTATTTTTGTTTATTTGTTCTTGGATTCCAGCTCTGCTTTTTTCTCAAAGGGAAATTCTTTTATAAGCATATAGATAATAAATATTTTTTAAAAAACAATTGAGCAATCTCCCTTGTTTTCAGAAAAAAAAAATTCCTCTTTCAAATATGAGAACAAAATTCCTGACTTCGGATGCAGTGACAAAGAGTCAATCTTGCTTTTGATGAAGGTGAAATATTTTCACTTCATTTGTCTCATTTATAGAGCCAGTTCCCTAGGTGCTTTTCCCGTTTTCCTTTGACTTTTTCCTCTTCCTTTTATCCTCCATGTAAGGGAAATTCTTTGTCATCTGTTTTCTTTGTGGGGTCATTTTTACCACTGTTAAAACAAATATTAGTGCATATATATTTTCCTCTTCCCTTTCTCATGCAGCACCCCTCTCCCCTTGTAAGAGAAATTGTCTGTCACCTGTTTTCTTTGTAGGGTTATTTTTACCACTATTTAAACAAATATTAGTGCATTTATCTGTTCAAAACTGATATCTTAAAAATGTGAAAAGAGAACATTTTTAAAAATTGAAAATGAATAAGAATAAAGTTTTCCATTCAAATCAATGCAGATTAAAAAAAAAAAACATATTAAACATGTACTCTTGAATACCATAAATACCTGAGTAAGGTACAAACTCTAGATTATGTAATGTATGTGAAAGGCCTTAAAGCCTAGTCTCTTATTTAGGAGAAAACATTGGAGGCTAGCATTTTAAAGCCATTATATTTTTGTCCCAAAACATATGCTGCCCTCCCCTTAATATTGATCAGTGCAGAATTAAATAGTTAGGAAAGATAATACCAGAAATCACAATGCAGAGAAAAAGAACTTATGAGAATATAGCAAATCAGATGTTCTCAAGTATCAGTAATTCCCCATCCATTTTGTTTTTGCTATATTGTAGACACAATCCAAGTAATATAGTTGGAAAGGCTACTCTTAGATTATCTACAGATACAATGGAAAGAGTGATAAATTTGGAATTAAGGGACATAGTTTTGAATTAGAGCTCTGCTACTTGTATGATCTTGGAGAAATGAATTAACTTTTCTGGCCCTCATCACTTAAGTGAGGACTTGGAGTAGTTGACCCTTGAAATCCCTCGTGGCTCTAAACCTATGATCCTGTGACCAGCAACAGTTCCCAGTTAGATTGGTAAGATTTTCCTTCTGTGTCCCAGCAAAGTAAATATGTGAAGATCCATGAGAGGTCTCCTTAAGTCATTATTTGTATTCTTCACTGCAACTACCAGAATAGTAGGTATATGATATACTTTGTTTTTCTTGTGAGACAAAGGAAGGAGAGAAGGGAAACTGATTTTATTTTTGTAGAATTCTGTTGAGAAAATTCCCTTAATCCAAATAGATTAGTAGTCATTCTGTAACTTAGAATCTTAAAATGTTTTCTTGAGTGTCATTTGGCTAGGATGTACCAGAAAAGAGTTTTGAATCCAAGTCTTATGACTCCAGGTTAGCTGAGTAGCTAGTTTATATCAAGATGCCTGCCCGACCAATTGGAACATTTACTATGGACAAAGCATTGTGCTAAGTGAGAGGAATATAAATTAAAAAGTAAACTTTCAAAGAGCTCACCTTATGGAGGAGAAAGCACATGAATGGTTTTAGGTATAAGTCAAACAGAAAGATCCTTAGGGTACAAAATGGATACCAATGCTTATTTATGTCATTTCCCTTTATAAAATCATATATTTTCTGATATTTAACTGTTTGACAGTGCCAAAGATTTTGGTGGCAAGAGCTTTCTTTTCTGGGTCTTCAGTAACTGGCTATAGCACCTGCAAGAGTGATTGTCAGGCTGCATTTCCACAGAAGATGCTTCCCAGGATGGCTGCAGGCAATGATTGCTACACCAGAGGTTCTTGGGTTTAGGGTACTGGGGTTGGGGGATGATTGTCAACATAGTAGTAGTGGTATTTGGACTTCTCTGGAGCAAACTGTTTCCTGTCCCTTCTTCAGGGTGCTTTGCTGCCTAAGCTAGGGTGGCCTGTGAGTAATAGTTTACCAGTTGGTGGGGATTGTTGTAGCATCCCTGTTTTCTAGTTATTTTCACCAAATGACTAGGACATTCAAAATTCAATAGAATAACTCATTAATCTTTTTTTTTTGTTCCTTTTTGCAATTACTTAATACTGCACTAACCTGTATCATTGAATTACTGTAATATTACGATAATTTTATAAGGGCAATGTGGTCTACTGGGGGTTCCTTGTACATAACATTTCTTGTTCCCATCTCCATGCTTTTTCACAGGGAGTCCTGTGTGCTAGCTAGTCCAGGAACACATCCCTTGCCCCCAATTTTTGTTAAATTGGTCTTTATTTTGTATTTAATTTTCTAGATTAAGGATCTTTTCTGTTAAGACTATAAACTCTTTGAAGGCATGGGCTATTTTGTTTTTACTTTGTATCTCTAGAACCCAGCCTAGTGCCTGGCTCATACATGATAGGTATTCAATAATAATGCTTATTAAATTGCATTAGAATCTCACCTTTATTGCTTTCTACCTATCTTACTTTAGATAAGTAGCTTAGCCTCCTTAGGTCAGAGTTTCCTAATGTATAAAATGAAAGAATTTGATTCTATAGATGACCTTTCAGGTATCTTTCAAATGTAGATCTGTGAGCCTATGAATTTAAATTAGTTTTCATTATTTCTATCTTCTTGTATTATGTTTACAACTACCTTTTCCTCCTCATTTACCAGAGATGCCTTTAGCTAGTTGTCCATGAAATATTTATTGCATAAAAATGTCCCACTTAAAGGATTGGTATTCATCTCATTAGCTATATTATGCTTCCATAATTCCTTGTCAGATCAGTTTCTAACTGATATATATACACACCCAAATATTTTCATTGCTGTGAAAAATTAATGAATTCACATTTTATACATGTATAATTGAGCCAGAAGCAGCTGACACCAGTTATCGTTTAATTGCAGGGCAAATTAAGTCCTTGATATATTTAATACTTGGTTGACAAACACTTTCCCCAAAATGATTTGTGGTTAAGATTTTGTTTAATTCTAGTAAATATCTTATTTTTCAGGAATGTAATGAATTTACATACAAATTTGCTGAAGAAATTAGAAAGCAATACTTGGGTGCCATAACACCAGGTTATGATTTTATGGCACGTCTAAGGTACTTATTTATATTTCCTATGTATTGTGTCTTATGTAAAACCAAGAGTATATGAAGACAAAGTATTGAATACTTTCTTTACAAACTGTGGCATACTCAGCACTCTCTCTTTTAAAATATTTACAAGGTGTTTAATAATTAAAGGTGAATAATGCTTATCGTTTTCTCTTCTCTAGAGAAGGCATGGAGACCATTCTTCCTTCTAACGCTCATGAGATAGCAGAAAATCGACTTCATGTATCTATCACTAACACAAAAACCAGAGAAAATTACTTAGTTTCAAATTTTTCCTCCAGGGAAGACCTCATTAAGGTAAGGAAGTTGCATGTCACCCTATAAGAAATAAAGCAGAGTAGTGATTTTTTTTTTCTTTTGTCCATTTTGCAGAGCCTAAAGATATATATATGTGTGTATATATATTTAATTGTAGATGACATTTTACACTTCTTACAGATTTCCCCTGAAAAACTTAGTTCCGCAAACCTATATAATTTTCTTATTTATTTCGAATCATTTTCAGTTTTATATTTATTCTTTGAAACTGTTCACTGATTCTGTTGAGTGAGCTTGAAAATTAGTAGCATGAGAATTAAATATGCATGGGAGATTCCCTGACTAGCTAATTTACAATTAACAATATGCTTCATAAGATAATGGGTTAAGGGAGATGATGACTGTAAATGGAAAACAGGCAAATTCCATCTTTTAGTGTCTAGGGCAACCTGAGGATTTTTTACAATTACAGCAAGCAGCTATATATTCTGTGATTTAAAACATCATTTATTTGGGCTATGTGAAAGGAGTGCCATTTTTATTTGGTTAAAAGTCCAAATTTCAGAATTATTCTTCATATGTTTATAATAGCACAATTAGTTGACTAGTAGGTGATGGATTCTTTGACTATGGAAACCCATGAAACAACAACAACAAAAAATACTCAGTCCTTAGTCCTCTTCCATATTCATAGAATACTGACGTGTTAAAGCAGTCATAGAGAAGGAATAAGCATCAGGCATGTTGATAACACAGTGTTGGTATAAACCTAGCTCCTTTGACTCCATTTCCTATGTTTTTTGTATTGTAAGAGGAAGATAAAAGCATTAGCAATAAGAATTATTTGTCTATTGGAAAGTGTATCTGTTGCCTTAAACTAAAGAAAACAGAAACCACAATTTTAGATAGAGTGATATAGGGAAGAGGTCACTATAGGAAAGGGGCCTACCTTTCTCATCACTACCAGCTAATTATTTCTCATCAATAAACAAGTAGACAAAAGAGACCTAGGAGTGGCAATATTACTCAGACCAAAAGTCTTGCTATGGGCCAGCCTTCACTGCCATCATCTGAGGAAGAAACTCCTGTGTAGGAGGATCCAGCCATGAGAAGAGGGAAGAAAAGTATAACAAAGTAGAATAAGTCACAGGCTTTCTTTAAAGTTAAAAAAAAAAGAAGTTAGGGGCAACTAGGTGGCGCAGTGGATAGAGCACCAGCCCTGAAGTCAGGAGGACCCAAGTTCAAATCTGGTCTCAGACATTTAATACTTCCTAACTGTGTGACCCTGGGCACAATTGCCTCAGCAAAAAAAAAAAAAAAAAAAAAAAAAATTGAAAGAATTATTTTCAGCCTTCACCCAAAGGCAAGAAAAACATTAATTTATAGTTATAAAAAGACAAACATTAAAATAATTTTAACATTTATCAATATCTATTGTGAAGGATGAAGAGGTAAAGGAATTCTATGAAGAATTTGACAAGGTTCCCCAAACTTGCTAACTTTAACATGAAGGGCAAAGATGGATGGGGTAAAAAATGTTAAAAAGACAAAAGCTTTTAATGCCAAGGGGCATCACCTCTCCTTATAATTAATAAATGAATGCTTTATTAATCTATATTTATTTTTACATAAATGTGCATATTGCTTATATATAATGAAT
Organism: Sminthopsis crassicaudata; assembly: GCF_048593235.1. NCBI lineage: Eukaryota > Metazoa > Chordata > Mammalia > Dasyuromorphia > Dasyuridae > Sminthopsis > Sminthopsis crassicaudata. The sequence goes on from NC_133619.1 coordinate 228,759,141, forward strand.
GCTATGTATATGTATATATATATATATATATAAATACACACAAGTGAATTGGAAGGTTTTAAGCATTGTTAATATCTTCTATCACCATAAAATATGAATTTAAATATATTCTAATAGAAGTAAATAGCTTATTTCTCTTAATGGTAGTTATATCAAAATAAACTATGGACAAATAGATTATCCACTAGGGGGAGTAAAGAACAAAATTAATCTCAAAAATAAGAAGTAACAGTAAGAAGAATTAAAACAGCTTCAACATGATCTCTATGAATAAACTAAGGCTAAAAATGGGAAATTTAAAAAGACAAGGATATTGATTACCATCATTTCTTCTTAAAGTTTAACCAATATAAAACAAACACTACAAGGAAGAGTCCAAAAGAGCACAGAATATGTGATAGCCAGAAGGCACTTGATCTCACTAAATGGAGGGAGTTGGTAGCTAATGTCAACATATTTAAAATATAAAATTATTTGTAAACCCATCAGAAAAAAATAGAAAAGATTACAAGTAGTATTGCCTTTCAAAGAAACATAGTAGTGTAGAGAAAACTTGTTATAAAACCCCAATAAACTACATCATCCCAGAAAATTACATGAAACAGGACAAATAGAATTTGTTTTTTTAAATAACAGTGATTTTTAATATTTTATTTTCATCATTAGCAACAGAGGAACTATTATTTGCATTGACTCTTTCCTAGTTCCCAGTATACTATTCAAAGGAATAAAAATGTCACTAGAAAGATGAAATAGGGAAGAGTAAATAGATCAAACAAATACACAATAACAAAATCCAGGTTATAAGAAACACAATCTTGAGAATAAATATTGAGGTGATCAGGTTAAAAAATATGCATGAATATATCTACATGATACATATAAAGGAAAGAAAGATAACAAAAAGTACAAAAAATATTGATGATGTATCAGTCCTTCTCTCTCCCCTCAATAATTATGAGAACATAAGTAACTACTGTCTATGCTTTTTTCAAATTTAGTGAAATCATCTATGTGAAAAATTCAAGCTTTACAAATGATTTCCTGTAACCTACTATATTTTTAAGTCATACATTTGACTAAAATGTGCTTAGAATACAAGAACTTATTGATTATTGATTATTGATTTTGTAATCAATAATTACAAAAAAACAAAAGAAGTCTTTCTTTTGCTAAAGAAAAATTCAGCCATAAAGGCAATCTTGTAGCAATAAATCTCTTAATTATATGCTAAGCATTCCTTGATAATTCATTCACCTCAATAACTTTGTCCTGCAATCATTGGTTTATTGAGGTCAAGCCAGACAAAATAAAATAAGTATACTTGCCTAAAGCAATTTGTCATTTTCATGGAGAATATTTTTTCATAGGAGCCAAATGGAAAAGAGATTCCTTGTAGTTAATGTTGTTCCCCTCGATAGATTATATTGTAATTTCATCCATTCCCAGAATATTACTGAGCCTCCTACAAGAGATTAATGATTACTAAAAACATATTGCATATTGGCAATTAGCAGATATATATGAAAAAAAAAATCCTCAATAGATAAGTGGTTTAAGAACCAGTTCTTAGAAGAATTGAAAACTACTAAGAAACATATGAAAGCATACCCTAAATCATTGCTAATAACAGTCATTCCTGAGATTTGATCATCATCTTGTTCTAAGCCTTTGTGATCCCATGGAACATTTATCCTCTGAGCCACCCCACTACCTGTTTGAGCCTAAAAGCCAACAAATTGGAAAAGATTATATAAGATGACAGTGATGAATGTGCAGGAGATTGTGTAAGATGAACACATGGTCTATTGGTGAAGCTGTGAATTGATTAAGCAATTTGGAATTATAAGAAGAAAATGACTAAAATGTCCATACCTTTTGATCCGGAGATTTGCTGGCATATGCCTCAAAAAGTTCAGTCTTAAAAAAAAAAAGAGCCTCATCTATATCTTTTTATAGTAGCAAAGAACTGGAAACAAACTGGATGACCTTTAATTAGGGAGTGTATAAACAAGTTGTGGTATGTGAATATAATGGCTTAGAAAACAGTACAGTAATTTTAACTGTCTCAAGCTATTTTCTGGTTTTGTTTTTTTTTCCCTCTCTGAGATAATTGGGGTTAAGTGACTTGCCCAAGGTCACACAGTTAGAAAGTGTTAAGAGTCTGAGATCAGATTTGAATTCAGGTCTTCCTGACTTCAGGGCTGATGCTCTATACCTATGCCACCTACCTGCCCCTGGTATATTTTTTGGACTTTTTTTTCCTTATAGTGCTTTATGTTTAGAAATCTTGAACAAAGTAAAATTCCTAAGGAACCAAAGTTGTAGGTGAGCCAAACAATAATAGAAAGCTGGATTAGATGCAAAAAACAGGTACTCATTGGTTAGAGCACTGGGCCTTGTGTCAGGAAGACTTAAGTTCAAATACATCCTCAGACACTTAAAATCTGTGTGATCTTAGGCAAATCATTTAATTTCTATTTCTCTCAGTTTTGTTGTCTATAAAATTGAAATAAAAATAGCACCTTGTGAGGAACAAGTGATGTATTATTTGTAAAGTGCCTATCATGTGATACCTATTAATATTATTAAGAGGAAAGGCTTCAACATTTTTCAATAATGACTTATGCTAAAGTGGCAAAAAAAAGCTATCAATGAGAAAATTGTATGATTAGAAAAAAGACATCTTATCACCCAATGATCAGCTTCACTGAAGACAATGAAACGTTTGAAAAAATAGAGGAAGTCCATTAGCATATTGGAAGTGGACAATATAAGCTGAAAGTCCACAAACAAGCATTCTACAAGATGGGGGGGGGAAACACTTTTAAAAAATCACCTGCATTGATAAGATTATTCTTTTTTTTTTTTTAATATCAAACAATGGGTAAGGAAGGGAAGCAAAGTGATATAATTTATAGAAAGAGCACTAGACTGAGGATACAAACTTTCTAGTACTAATTGTGTTATTCACATATGATTTTAGGTAAGTCACTTAAATTCTGTGACCTCAATTTTTATAATTGAAAAATGAGAATTATTATCATTATTGATTTCTTTCACTTAAGAAAGTGTATCTTTGGATCTTAGATTTGCACCAGTCTAGTAAAGCATTGCTGAATAGTATTCCCTTGGGACTTATTAGCATAATAATCATTTATATGTAAATGAATACTTCTAAAGTGCTTGAAAGTAAACACTTATAATCTTATTTATACCATTAATTTCTCTAGCAAATTGTTTCTTTCATATTACAAAGGTATGTTTAAGCTCATCCCAGGGCTAGAGTATTACAGCCTTTGAATATGGAATCCAAATAGGTTAACAGTTTGCCAACCAATTAATGAGCAATATACACATAAATACATGTATATCTCTAGCTTTGTAATCTATTAAAGCTGACAATGCTGTTAATTTGTCTAAATTGTAAACTGAAAAATGCTTTAGAGGTCATCTACTCTAACCAGTCTTGGTTTGTTCATCTATAAAATTACTTTAGAGATCTTAAAAAGTTAAGATTTTAAAATTTGTGATTGATCCCAAAATAAACAGCTAGTTAATGACAAAATTGGGACCAAATACCGGTCCCCTGATTCCCAATCCATTGTACTTTCCTACTTTATTAATATTCCAAAAGAATGTCATTTATATGTGGTTTTGTCATACATGCTCATTTGTTTTGGTATTCCATCATTATCATCTTAACCATCCCATAACTAACATTTATATGGTATTTTAATGTTTCAAAGGCTTTTTTAAACATATATCATATATATCCATGCAACAACCTGTAAAAGAATTACAGTTTTATACTAACCCTTTTACTGATATGGAAACTGAAGTTGAAATATGTTTTGTTTCAAAAGCAGGATTTGAATCCAAGTTTCTCTATTCCAAATTCAGCATTCTTATGCTTATACCATGCTGTCTTTATAACATGTCATTTTCTTAATATTCCTGATGAATAGTCAAGCCCATCCTCCTACCTGCATGCTTACCCTCCCAATCATTAAGCCAATAAATTCCCCTGGTTTCCTCTTCTCCTATACTTTTGGGATCTCTATTCCATTGCTAGTAATTCCTCTTATAGTCCAAGTCCTGCAAATCACATTAACACTGATACTAGGTTTTTTGCTGTATTCTCTATGTCTCTGCATGTTGTGTGTGTAGCCCACAGGAATTGAAGGTGGAGTTTTCTTAACTCATGCTTTGACTCTCATCATTAGTAACCAATTACTCTTTTCTCCTTAAAATTAGTGCCATTTAAGTATATATAGCCTGATTACTGGAAATAACAGTAAAGACCAAAAGATTTACAGCTTGAAACCTCACGTGTATAGACTACAGTACTTTTACTTTAGGTATGGAAAACTTAGATTGGTGGAGGCAAAGGGATCTGCTCGTGGTCACCCATAGGAAATGGTAAAAGTTGGGACTAAAACTTGGTGGGGAGGGATGTATGTAGTTTGAATCTAGTATCTTTCCATTGCACCTCACTGCTCTTCTGCTATCCTTTACCTTCAGAGACTTCAATAAACAGTTACTTGTAATTCACTAAATTCTTTAAATTCTGTGTTCTCTATTCTGTTTTAATTACTCACTAGAGCAATTATATCTTAGACTTGACCATCACTCAAAACTACTTTACCTACAAAATCCAGAACTCTGAAATTCTTGTCCCTATTTATAATCTCTTATCCTTTCACTTCCCTGCTTTAGTTGTCATTCTATATCTTCTGTCTTTATCTTCTAATCCATCAAAAGCCCTGATCTAATTTTCCTTGCTTCCTAATTTTGATCCTATGGTCAGTCATTGTAATTATTCCTTCTCTTCCATGTTTGAGCTCTCTACTCTTAATGCCATTCTTAAACTACACTTTACTTCAAGGTAGCATCCATCATCCATCATTTACTTCTCTATTTCCCAATTCTTGAGGGATAATATGCTGCTTTAGGAAGTCATGAAATTATTCTTATTTGGCTCACTGCAAATTCATTTATCTGAACTTTCACTGCTGTATAGTAGTCCTTTTTCTAATCTATTGACTGTCTTTCCATTCTGGATAATCTATAGCTATCAGAAGGCATAGAGATAAGAATTGATCTTCCTAGCACCAGGAGAGAGACCAATATAGGCAAAAGTTACTCTCTCTCTCTCTCTTCTCTCTTTATATATATATATATATATATATATATATATATATATATATATATATATATGTGTGTGTGTGTGTGTGTGTGTGTGTGTGTGTGTGTGTAACACACACACATTTAGGTGGGTTTTTTTTTTTTTTTTTTTTTTTTTCTGAGGCCATTGGAGTTAAGTGATTTGTCCAGGGTCACACAGCTGGGAAGTGTTAAGGGTCTGAGACCAGATTTGAGCTGTGGTCTTCCTGACTTCAGGGCTGGTGCTGTATCCACTGTGCCACTTAGCTGCCCCAATTTAGATTTTAATAAAAAAAAAAATTCTTGAAATTAGAGGTCGCTAAAAGTGGAAGAGACTGCCTTATCAGGGAACTGGTATTCTTTCACTGATACTCTTCAGGTACATATTGGGGAGCCACTTTTTCAGGTATGATGTTGAAGAGATTCTTTTTTAGGCATCATTTGGTTCACATGACCACTGAAATTCCTTCCAGCTCTGAATTTCTGTGCTTCAGAATCTCTACCATAGCTGTTCAAAATCCCATTTTCTCTTTTAATGTTCCTTACTTCATAAAACTATCTTTACTCCTAGCAGATTATCTCTCTTTCGACTTTGTTGCAGACATTTGATGTGAACTTACTCAGTTTTATTACTCTAAATCTATTTTTACAACTCTTAATTTTCCATATTCCTAGTCTCATATCTCTAGTGGTATGATAGCCATCACTTCCTAGATTTCTGCCAGAATTTTAGATTCAATAATGTTAAAACCTGAACTCATCTTATCTTTGAAACCTATCTTTTTCCCACTAACATTTCTATTTTTATTAAGGATACCACAATTTTAGATTTATATTCTTGGAATCAATCACCTTTGATGCTTCTTTGCCTTTCCTCCCCCCATTTAATTTCAGACAATTCTTGCTTTACATAAATTCAAATTATATAAATTTGATTTTACATAAAGAATTTTGAAAGAAATTCAGATGAAGTTTTTTTTTTTTTTTTTTAATTCATTTTTCCAAATTATCCCCTCCCTCCCTCCACTCCCTCCCCCCGATGGCAGGTAATCCCATATATTTTACATGTGTTACAATACAACCTAGATACAATATATGTGTGAAAATACCATTTTCCTGTTGCACATTAATTATTAGCTTCCGAAGTTATAAGTAACCTGGGTACATAGACAGCAGTGCTAACAATTTGGATTCGCTTCCCAGTGTTCCTTCTCTGGGTATAGTTATTTCTGTCCATCATTGATCAACTGGAAGTGAGTTGGATCTTCTTTATGTTGAAGATTTCCACTTCCATCAGAATACATCCTCATACAGTATTGTTGTTGAAGTGTATAGTGATCTTCTGGTTCTGCTCATTTCACTCAGCAACAGTTGATTTAAGTCTCTCCAAGCCTCTCTGTATTCCTCCTGCTGGTCATTTCTTACAGAGCAATAATATTCCATAACCTTCATATACCACAATTTACCCAACCATTCTCCAACTGATGGACATCCATTCAACTTCCAGTTTCTAGCTACAACAAAAAGAGCTGCCACAAACATTTTGGCACATACAGGTCCCTTTCCACTCTTTAGTATTTCTTTGGGATATAATCCCAATAACAGCAATGCTAGGTCAAAGGGTATGCACAGTTTGACAACTTTTTGGGCATAGTTCCAAATTGCTCTCCAGAATGGCTGGATTCTTTCACAACTCCACCAACAATGTATCAGTGTCCCAGTTTCCCCACATCCCCTCCAACATTCATCATTATTTGTTCCTGTCATTTTAGCCAATCTGACAGGTGTGTAGTGGTATCTCAGAGTTGTCTTAATTTGCATCTCTCTGATCAGTAGTGATTTGGAACACTCTTTCATATGAGTGGAAATAGTTTCAATTTCATCATCTGAGAATTGTCTGTTCATATCCCTAGACCATTTATCAATTGGAGAATGGTTTGGTTTCCTATAAATCAGGGTCAGTTCTCTATATATTTTGGAAATGAGACCTTTGTCAGAACCTTTCCTTTTAAAAATATTTTCCCAATTTGTTACTTCCCTTCTAATCTTGTTTGCATTAGTATTGTTTGTACAGAAACTTTTTAGTTTAATGTAATCAAAATCTTCTATTTTGTGATCAATAATGATCTCTAATTCTCCTCTGGTCATAAATTCCTTCCTCCTCCACAGGTCTGAGAGGTAGACTATTCTCTGTTCCTCTAATCTATTTATGATCTCATTCTTTATGCCTAAATCATGGACCCATTTTGATCTTATCTTGGTATATGGTGTTAAGTGTGGGTCCATATCTAATTTCTGCCATACTAATTTCCAGTTTTCCCAACAGTTTCTTCCGAATAATGAATTTTTGTCCCTAATGTTGGTGTCTTTGGGTTTGTCAAAGATTAGATTGCTATAGATGTATCCTTTTTTGTCCTTTGTATCTAATCTGTTTCACTGATCGACTGGTCTATGTCTTAGGCAATACCAAATGGTTTTGGTGACTGCTGCTATATAATAAAGCTTTAGATCAGGTACATTTAGACCACCTTCCTCTGACTTTTTTTTCATTAGTTCCCTTGCAATTCTCGACCTTTTATTCTTCCATATGAATTTTGTTGTTATTTTTTCGAGGTCATTGAAATAGTTTCTTGGGAGTCTGATTGGTATAGCACTAAATAAATAGATTAGTTTGGGGAGTATTGTCATCTTTATTATATTTGCTCGGCCTATCCAAGAGCACTGAATGTCTTTCCAATTATTTAAATCTGACTTTATTTTTGTGGCAAGTGTTTTGTAATTTTTCTCATATAATTCCTGACTATTCTTTGGTAGATGGATTCCCAAATACTTTACACTCTCAACATTTGTTTGGAATGGAATTTCTCTTTGTATCTCTTGCTGTTGCATTTTGTTGGTGATATATAAAAATGCTGAGGATTTATGTGGATTTATTTTGTATCCTGCCACTTTGCTAAAATTCTGAATTCTTTCTAATAGCTTTTTAGCAGAGTCTTTGGGGTTCTCTAAGTACACCATCATGTCATCTGCAAAGAGTGATAGTTTGATTTCCTCATTTCCTACTCTAATTCCTTGAATCTCTTTCTCGGCTCTTATGCCAAGGCTAGCGTTTCTAGTACTATATTGAATAGTAATGGTGATAGTGGGCAACCTTGTTTCACTCCTGATCTTACTGGGAAAGGTTGTAGTTTATTTCTATTGCATATTATGCTTACTGAAGGTCTTAAATATATGCTCCTGATTATTCTAAGGAATAATCCATTTATTCCTATACTCTCAAGAGTTTTTAGTAGGAATGGATGTTGGATTTTGTCAAATGCTTTTTCTGCATCTATTGAGATGATCATATGGTTTTTATTAATTTGATTATTAATATGGTCAATTATACTAATAGTTTTCCTAATATTAAACCAGCCCTGCATTCCTGGTATGAATCCTACTTGATCATAGTGTATTATCCTGGGGATGATTTTCTAAAGTCTTTTTGCTAATATCTTATTTAAGATTTTAGCATCAATATTCATTAAGGAAATTGGTCTAAAATTTTCTTTCTCAGTTTTTGATCGACCTCGTTTAGGTATCAGTACCATGTCTGTGTCATAAAAGGAGTTTGGTAGGACTCCTTCATTCCCTATTTTTTCAAATAGTTTATATAGCATTGGGGCTAATTGTTCTTTAAATGTTTGATAGAATTCACATGTAAATCCATCTGGTCCAGGGGATTTTTTCCTGGGGAGTTGATTAATAGTTTGTTCTATTTCTTTTTCTGAAATGGGACTATTTAAGCAATTTATTTCCTCCTCTGTTAATCTAGGAAGCCTATATTTTTGGAGGAAGTCATCCATTTCACTTAAGTTATCAAATTTATTGGCATAAAGTTGGGCACAGTAACTCCTTATTATTTCTCTAATTTCCTCTTCATTGGTGGAAAGATCCCCCTTTTCATTTGTAAGACTAACAATTTGATTTTCCTCTTTCTTTTTTCTGATCAGATTTACCAAAGGTTTATCTATTTTATTGGCTTTTTCATAAAACCAACTCTTGGTTTTATTTATTAATTCAATAGTTTTTTTACTTTCAATATTATTAATTTCTCCTTTTAATTTTTGTATTTCAAGTTTAATTTTTGGTTGGGGGTTTTTAATTTGGTCTTTTTCTAGCCTTTTAAGTTGCAAGCCCAATTCGTTAATCTTCTCTTTCTCTATTTTCTTCAAATAAGCCTCTAAAGATATAAAAATTTCCCCTTATTACTACTTTAGCTGCATCCCACAGATTTTGGTATGATGTTTCATCATTGTCATTATCTTGGGTGAAATTATTAATTGTTTCTATAATTTGCTCTTTCACCCAGTCATTCTTTAAGATGAGATTATTCAGTTTCCAATTACTTTTTGGTCTTTTTATCCCTAACTTTTTACTGAATGTAGCTTTTATTGCATTGTGGTCTGAGAAGAAGGCATTTATTATTTCTGCCTTCCTACATTTAATTTTGAGATCTTTATGTCCTAATATATGGTCAATTTTTGTATAGGATCCATGAACTGCTGAGAAGAAAGTATATTCCTTTCTATTGCCATTCAGTTTTCTCCAAAGGTCTATCATACCTAGTTTTTCTAATGTTCTATTTACTTTTTTAATTTCTTTCTTGTTTGTTTTGTAGTTTGATTTGTCTAAATCTGAGAGTGCAAGGTTGAGATCTCCCACTATTATAGTTTTAATGTCTATTTCTTCTTGCAACTCTCTTAACTTTTCCTTTAGAAAGTTAGATACTATACCACTTGGTGCATATATGTTTAGTATCGATATGGCTTCATTATTTATGCTACCTTTCAGCAGGATATAGTTTCCTTCCTTATCTCTTTTAATTAGATCAACTTCTGCTTTTGCTTGATCTGAGATAAGGATAACTACCCCTGCTTTTTTGGCTTTACCTGAAGCATAATAGATTCTGCTCCAACCTTTTACCTTTACTCTATATGTATCTCCCTGCTTTAAGTGTGTTTCCTGTAAACAACATATTGTAGGGTTCTGATTTTTGATCCAGTCTGCTATCTGTCTCCGTTTGATGGGAGCGTTCATCCCATTCACGTTTACAGTTAAAATTACTAATTCTGTATTTCCTGCCATCATATTATCCCCAGATTATGCTTTTTCCCTTGACCCCCCCTGAACCCCTTCCCCAATATTCAATTTATAAACCCACCCTTGTGACGCACAGCCCTCTCTTTTTTTTTTTTTTTTTTTTGGTATCCCTCCCCCCTCCCTCCACGTCCCTTCCCTTATTCTCCTTTTCCTTTTCCCTTTTCCTCTCCCCCCCTTTTAATGAGGTGAGAGAGAATTCTCTGAAAAACAAATATGACAATTATTTTATATCAGTAAAATCAAATTATCCATGCGTACTTTCTATATACCCACAACAGAGATATAGTTCTCAAGGGTTCTGTGTACCTTTTTTCTATTTCTCTTCAGTCTTGTGGATGTAGATCAAATTTTTTGTTTAAGTCTGTTTTTTTTCTTAGAAACATATGGAATTCCTCTATTTCATTGAATGACCATCTTCTTCCATGGAAAAAGATGCTAAACTTAGCTGGGTAGTTTATTCTTGGTTGCAATCCTTGATCTTTTGCCTTTCGGAATATCAGGTTCCAGGCCCTTCTATCTTTTAATGTGGAGGCAGCCAGATCTTGTGTGACCCTTATTGTGGCACCTTGGTATTTAAATTGTTTTTTTCTAGCTGTTTGCAGGATTTTCTCCTTTGTGTGGTAATTCTGCAGCTTAGCCACAATATTCCGTGGTGTTCTTTTTTTAGGGTCTATTTCAGAAGGAGTTCGATGAATTCTTTCAACATCTACTTTCCCCTCTGTTTCTATTATATCTGGACAGTTCTCTTTGATAATTTCCTGTAAAATAGAATCTAGGCTCTTTTTTTGGTCATAGTTTTCGGGAAGTCCAATGATCTGCAGACTATCTCTCCTAGATCTATTTTCCAGGTCTATAGATTTTCCCACTAAGTATTTGACTTTATTCTCCAGCTTTTCATTTTTTTTGTTTTGTTTGACTGATTCTTGGGTTCTCAATGAATCATTCATTTCTATTTGTTCCATCCTGACTTTTAAGGAGTTATTTTCTTCATTCACAGTTTTTAGTTCTTTATGTAAATGCCCAATTTCATTTTTAAATGAGTTATTTTGCTCTATTGAATTTTTTTCCATTTCCCTAATTTTTTTTTTTTTTGAGAATTATTTTCTTTTTCCAATTCAGAAATCCTATTTTCTTGGGACTTTTTTTATCTTCTCTAATTCAGAAATCCTACTTTCCTGTGATTTTTTTACCTTTTCTCATTCACTAATTTTGTTTCCCTGCATCTCCTGTGAATTCTTTATTTTTTCCAACTCCAATTTCATAGCTTCTCTTTCCTTTCCCCATTTTTCTTCAAACTCTCTTAACTTTTTAATAGTCTCTTCAAGGAGAGAGTTATGTGATGGGGGCAGGAATCGTTCCCCTTTAGGTTGTTATCTGCTGACTCTCTGCTGTTAACTTCCTCGGGGTTGGATACCCGCTCTTTCTCTGTGTAGAAGGAATCTATGGTTTTTTTGGGCTTCTTGCTCATACTTAAAAAATCTTTTGGGGTCTGTCCCTGGGGTAGGAAATTATTTATTTATTTCTTTACCAGCTTCCTCCCAGACTGGATAGATGCAGCGGCCCCTCCGCCTGAGCTAAGAGAGAGCTCTGGGAGAGGGTTCCCCACCCCCTCCCTGGAAGTGCCCCAGAGGTGACTAGCACTGCTGTGCCCTGAGGGCGCTGTGTTTTAGCGGCTTCCCTGAGGTTGAGACTGAACAGTAAAGGAGACTCAAAGCCTAGCCTATGCGTCCCGGTGGGGCATGGATGTCTGCAGCAGGTGATGTGAAAAGCCCCTGCGCTCAAATTGGGAAGTGTCTGCCAGAAACCTCAGTTTCAAAGGTTCCGCTTCTCTGGGCCTTCCGTTCTACAGCCTCCAGCCAGCCGAGCCAGGAATTATGAGTTACCGCCCCACCCACTCTTCAATCTCTTAACTACCCTGAGGTAAAAGCCTGGATTGCCTATGTAGGCCACACCCCCAGTGCCAAGATCTGCTGAGTCACCCCTGGGATCCAGGAAGATCCAATCTAGTTTTAAATTTTAAAGTGGCTTTGATTTCTCTTCTGAACTGCTGTTTTATAAGCAGAGAAGAGCTAACAGCCTGTGCCAGATTCTTCTATCTCAGTGGCTTCTCTGATCCCAGAGCCCTCCCCAGCGCGACCGGCACAGTGTGCCACTACCCCACTGTCTGCGCTGGACTCTCTTCTTCCTCCCCTGGGAGCTGACCTTTCCTGCTGAAACTCCAGATTCTCTTCAGCTGGTAAGTCGTGCTTCCAGTCCTTGTGGATTCTATCAGTCCAGCGCTATTTCTGAGGCTGATTAAATCTAGTTGGTTGTGAGGGAAGAAAGGAGCTTACACAGTGGCGTGTATCTTCTCCGCCATCTTGGCTCCGCCCCCAGATGAAGTTTTTGAATGAGAATCTGACATGCAAGCTACAAAGATTTTAGAAGAAAGGGAAGCTTCAGGACCTGAGGCTTAACCAAAAAGTTTCACAGTGCAACAGTTGGCAAAACATTTTCTGTGAAGGTCCAGGCTAGCTCCTGTGAAGCGCTCAGAATATAAATCCTTGTCAGGATAAGCAAAAGTCTTTGCCCCACGTTAGGCGCCAAATTGTAAAGGTCCGTCTTCTCTTAGTTATCCTTCCAGACTGCTGTCTCAATTCAATCCCAGCCAGACTCGACTCCAGGCTCAATGCTGCCTCTTTTATCCTCCCAGAGAATGGGCCTGTGAGAACTCCCACAGCCAATGAACTTGCTCCTTTTAAAGGTGTTTAAATATGTAAACTCCTCTTCAGAAGTCCAAAGGTGTAAACTCCCCTTAAAGGCCTGAACCAAAGGTGTGAATTCTGAGCTAGAGAATTGCCCAGACAACCTGAGTTATCACCTTGTAATCCTAACAATTTTCATCATTTGAGTGATTTTTTTTTCTTGTATTGAAAAAGATGGATCTAAATGCATCAAGATTTTTAAAAGTTCAAAAACTAATTGTCAGACATATAAGGGGAAAAAAAAAAAAGAGTACCACTGTCCAAACTTTTCTCAACAGCTTCATAAAAAAGTTGTGCTGCCAACCACCAATTATAAAGGCTAGGAGCAGTAGGTGGAGAAAAGGGACAATATAACTTTTGTTAACTGCACAGTACTATGTATGCTTTTTCATTAATTTTTCTTTTATAATTCTGTTTATTATCATGATACAGTATTTAATATGTCTGTATTTTAGTACTTTTTATGACTTAAAAATATTATTTTGTTTATGCCTGTGTTAAAGTGAGTGGTTAGGGACAAATTCACATTGCATAAAATTATTGTATGCTATAGATGGGCCCATTTATACAAAGTGAGAATTGTCTGTATTAACTAAGTCCAACTCATCCTTTTGTTTTATATTTATCTCTTCCTTTCCCCTCTTCCAGACATCCTAGTTGGACTATCATGTTGTTTATTATATGTAATAATATAATAACTGGACTTCTTGGCACAAGTCTATCTTCTCTTTAATTCTTCATAACATTGCCCAAGGAATGGTCCTGAGGTATTGCACTGCACACACTAGCCCAGTACTAAAAATAATCAGTGATTTCTCAGCATTTGTTAAATCCAATATAAATTTTTAATTTTTACATTCAAGATCTACATAAGTCTGACTTCAAGACTTCAATATACATTTTTAGTATTATTTCATATTATTTCACTTTACCTGGTTTTGTTTTTTAGCCAAAATGGACTACTCTTTGCTTTTTTATCTTCTTCCATTCCTTCCCCCACTTCTACATCTACTTATTGAAATCTTTCTTTTAAGGCCTATCTCAATTTCTATCCTTCTGTGAAGCATTTCTTGAGTTTCTCAGATTAACATGATTTCATTTTGGACTTTGAATATCCTAATTATTTGTGCTCAGTGTTTTTATTACTTACCCTGTCCCATTAGATTAATACTTGAAAGCAAGGTTTTTATTGGATCTGTCTTTTATTCTTAGTGCCTTGCATCAATTGGTGCTTAATACATCTTTGTGAGATTCTAAAATGAAAATTTGGATCTTTTATTTGTTATTTTGTTTTCATGATTTAGGTCTAATTAAGTTCTCCTTTACTTACATGGGATTTACAGGAACCCTTCTAGATTTTGTCATTCTACATAGTATAAAACGTTTTCTTTGCTCTACCATATTTTCTTCCCTCCTCCCCAATATTGACTTTTTTTTTTAATTAAACCCCCTGAATGTGAGATAAAGGGCATGAGTTTTATGGAACTGCCTTTTAGCTAAGTTCATTTAAAAAAAACAAAACTTTAAAGGTTAAGCAAGATAAATTAGACATGTGCCAGGAGTAGCCAAAGAGCAACAGAAGGTGTTCTAGACAACTTCATAATATTTTCCTTCATATGTGATCTCATTAACTTAAGATTAATTTAAATTTAGCCATTTTCATGATGAACAGGCTGATTTCAGAGAAGCCTGGAGATACCTGAACTGATACAGAGTGAAGTGAGAGGAACCAGGAAAACATTGCACACAGTAAAAGCAAGATTATGTGATGATGAACTATGAAAGACATAGGATCTCCTCAGCATTTCAGTGATCCAAGACAATTCCAATAAACTTGAGATAGAAAATATCATCTGCATTTTAGTATTTTCACCTTTTTTTTTGCCTTTTCTTTCTCATGTTTTTTTCTTTTTCAGATTATTCTTTCACAACATGATTAATATGGAAACATGTTTAAAATAATTGTACATTTATATCCTATATCAGATTGCTTGTTATCTTGCTCATTTACAAATTAATATGTCCATGTATGGAAAAGAGATTTTCTTTGAGATTAATTTTGAGAATTTATATCACTATAATCAATGAAATATTCATTTTAAATATATATAAGTAGATGAATTTTAACCCAGGTTGTTCTGTGAAATTAGCATATTTCTAAGAACATGAAAAAAAAACCCTGTTATGTAATAAATTCTTTTTTCTATCAATAAAATGATAGCCTGAGTTTCAAAGCCTCAGAAAAAAAAATTAACCATGTCTTGATTTTGAATGCAACTAATCTTGTAATTTTAAGTTTAAGAGATGAAATAACATTGTATTAGATATATTCATACTAATCAGTATTAATCAATACAAAAGAGAAGCCTCAGGTCCTCTGGGAACAAGAGAAGGAGATTCCATGCTGGAGCAGGTCATACTATGTCAGGTTCCTCTCAACTAAAATTTTTTCCTTTGCATTCCTTAAGTTACAATTTTTTTCTTTTACTTTATTTTTAATTCTTGTAAATTCCTCTACCCAAGTTCAGTAATGCTGAGGAACTTTCCTTTATTCTGTAAGTTAATTACAATCAACTTTAAATCTTAGATAAAATTCTGGGCTGCTTTTCATCAGTTTGTCTTTAGGGAATTCTGCCTAATATTAATTTTAATATTTAGAATTAATAGCAGTCTTATATAAAATTTAACTAGATAAAGTGAATTTTTAAAATCATTTAGTGCATCCTAAAACTAAGAAATGATTTTTTGAATTAACAAGCACTATATTATTTTGACACTACTTTAATGCATTAATACAGATGATGAAGATTCATAAACATTTAAAAATAAAGGTAGCTCTAAAATTCTCTAAGTCTGTGAGGTTAGAGCAAGGACATAATTCTGTTTGGACATTAGGGGGCATTCTGAATACAAGCAGGAGAGCCTCAGAAAACTGACTTGTTTTCAGAAACAAACTTTATGACATTTCCTACCCCAACCACTGTTCATGACATTCATCCATCAGTCCACAATAGAATATGTAAGCAAGGATTCAGTGGCATTTAGCTTCTCTAGACAGTCAAGTCCCAGGGACATTTTTGTTTCTTTTTAAGAAAAACATTCCTATTGTGGGAAACAAAGGAAGTCTGGTTTGACCATTGACTCTAAGGATTATTAAAACTTCCTATATTTTTAACATAATGAATAGAAGAGTTCAAACAATTCTAGATATATAATTCTATGAAACTTTTTTATACTTATTTAATCTTCAAGTAGAAATGCCTTCCTTCACAATTTAGCTCAGGTACAGCCTTCTATTTTTATGTCCCTTAATCCCTCCAGTGGAAAGTACTCTCTTCCCACTTCAAATATTCTGGGAATTCTCTGACTTCACCTCTCTTACTACCAGCCTGTTATTTTACTTACTGGTGTACATTTTGCATCCATCTCTTCTTATATAAAATAAATAGCCTTAGTAGAAGTGTTCAACACTTGTTAAACTTACCCATTTGAAGATATCCATGGGTAATTTTGAATTACTCCTTACTCTTAGAATTATCAAACTGGTCATGAGGTATAAGTGTAGTATAAGTTTTTGGTAGTATCTGCCTATACTTCATTAGAAGGACCAATATGGAAGCTGAAGCTTAAATATTTTTTCCACATAATGAAAAGACAAGACTCCTTGGAAAAGACTATTGTGAGAATTTTAGATGTGGAATAGCACCTGTAATACATGTTATTATTTTTTAAATTAGTATAGGCAATATGTCATACTATGACATATTTCAGAATTAATGTTGAAACATTTAAATTCAAAACTCTTTAAAGATGTGCTGCATTTGCTTCATTTTGTGTAAAATTTACCAATCTTACATTAGATTGCTATAACATCTGGCACTATATTTGCAGTACAGAGAAAAAAAAAAGTAAATACTGTCACACTGGAAATGTAGTTTCAGATTAAAACATTTTCATTTTCCTAGTGAACATATAGGTTAGTAAAAAAAATTGTCTAAAATTATAAAATGACTGTATTCTGATAGCCTCTACCTTATAAATATCTGCCTTATAAAGAACCTACCTATATGATTGGCTGTCCCCTATATTCCTAGTATTTAAAAAATATTAATAGAGGAATTTGTTAGTAATAGAATTTAACTTTCTGAAAGTCACTTTCTAGTAGAGTGGGATGCTCCATAGGAGTTGCCTTTAGTCTTGCAGCCATGGTCCTCCCTTTGACCTTGCAATGCCCTATGAAGAAACCCCCATTTGAATCTTTTGCTCTTCCTACTCAAAAAAATTGACAGGCCTTCAAAGCTGTATATAGAAGCCAAGGGAGTCTTGTTTCTATATTCGAATTGAGAAGATTTTGAAATGGGGTCATGATGAGGGAAAGTGTTTATTAATAATACCCTAGGTAAAGTTAGTATGATATAGTGGATAGACAGACACATAACCAGGAAGAGTTGAGTTCAAGTTCAGAAATATAACTTGAGCAAATTACTTAACTCCTGGAAATTCTCTATAAGCCTTAAAATCACAAAGCAATTCCTGTTTGCATTAGTAGAAGTTTATTTACCCACTGGTCTATAAACTAATGAAGTCACAGGTCTGGACCAAAAAATCCATAATAATATTATTGGGAAGAGGATATATATATATATATAAAAATGATAAACAGGAACATAAATTATCGAAGTTTAAAATCCAAATTGATAGTTCATAAATTGGAATTTGTAATATATTTCTCCATAGAAAAAATGTTATAAATGTTGGTTGAGTTCAGAATTTGCTTATATTTTAGGTTGAATAAATTCTAATAGGACAGCCTGAGAACTGAAAAATTGGGGACACTCTTTTGAAAATACATAGTTCATTAAACATAAAAATTAATGCTTAAAACATGTAAAATGCTTATGGTAACATATATTTGAACAAATAACTACATATTAAACATATTTTAACTTATAAACATGTTAACATAAAACATATAAATTGTTTCTTATCTTTTTTTTTTAACCTTTTTTCAATTAAATAAAAACCAAAACTTATTTTGTATATATAGTGACCACTTTATAATGTAATCTGGCCAAATTACAAGAACCTGTTCCCCAGGTAACAAGTTGAAATCAATAGAGTATCTCGGACTGTAGGTTAGAATCCATTGTATAAATCAGATTTAGTTGGGAGGCTGGGATAATTTTAATGCAATAAGTAATTGTTTCTCTTAAAATAAATGCACAGTGCTTTATAAGTATGGTATGTAATTAGAACTTATATTTAGATTTGAAAATATTATTTTACACTGATTTTACTTAAACAGAGCTGGTTAAACTTAAATTCAAAATTAAATTACCTTTAGAGTATTTGTAAGTATTCAAAAAGCATCACATTTATTTTAATTACACATTTTTCTCAAAATATAGTATTTTTCTACATAGTCCTTTTCAAATAAATGTAATGTATTGATTGAACAATATAAGCTTTATAGGAAAGGAAAATACTTGTCTTTCTTAACAACGTGTTTCTTTATCATAAATTTAGGTTCTCTTGGCTAGCAGTTTTGTACCAGTTTATGCAGGCCTGAAAGCAGTGGAATATAAAGGAGAGGTAATATTTTTATATATTCAAAGATATTTCTTATATTAATAATTTTTTCCTGAAACATTCAGTTTTAGAAATGTCTTAAAAGGTATAAAGAAGAAAAAACAATTCTATGAATTAATTCATAAATGGTTTTGTTTCCTTCCTTTAAGAAAAGAAAATTCAAATCCTAGGATAGTCACATTGTACATCTTTGTATAAGGATTAAAAAAAATGTTAACTTAAAATATTTTATTTAATATTAGTGACTGCCTGAAATACATGTTTTAAAATAAATAATGCATTTACCTAAAAGAAATGAACAAAATTTATATGTCAAACATCTGGATATTGTTTATTTTTTTCTATTTTTTGTGGTTATAGTTTATAAGTATGTCAGTGCTTTAAATATCTTAAAGTTTAACTTAGTTGATTCTCCTGAAGTCAGTATCTCATCTTTAAAGAGGTTATTTTGTACTACTGTGTTCTGTAGGAATAGTTTGAACTTCAAATTCTTTCTGCCTTAACTCTTCCTGCAATTTATAAAGTAGGTGCAATTTGTCATAAGATGGGAGAAAGAGGCAGAGAGCCAAGATAGTAGAGAAAAAACAGTGATTTGCCTGAATTCTCCTTAAAATATTTCTGAACACTTTTAAATAATGCCATAGAATAATTCTTGGAGCAGCAGAATCCACAAAAGGATAGAGGTGAAATAAATTTCCTGGCTAAAGACAAATTAGAATCAAGGTCAGAAGAAAAGGTCTGTCACACTTGAGTGAGAGTACATTACAAATCAGGCTCCAGCAATCCATGAGTAGGCCTTCAGAACCACTGAATCAGCTATGGTAGTGGCTGCTTCCAGAGTTCTCAGGTCACAAAGGAATAAAGAAGTAAAAAGTGGTCAGAAGGAGATTACAAAGATCTTTTTGCTGGCACTGGGGGCATAATTTCGTTGTGTAGCCCTTACTCAGATCTGGATTGCAGTTTTGGGTGGCAGTCCCAGGGCCAGATGAACACTAGCAGATCAGAGATCTTCCTCGCAGATCAGAGATCTTCCTCACAGATCCATAGTAGAAGAGAGTACTTGTGGTTACTCACAGACCAAAGCATAGGCATAGGCTAGGAAAGTAATAAACTCACCTCTTTTTAGATCAAATTACTTTGAAAGAAATGAAAATTACAACTCCTTAGAAGTAGCTCTTAAAAACAGCCACACAAAATCCCTGAAATTTGGGGCAGTGCATACTTTACCCTGAAATCAGAACTCCATTTTAGTAAAGAAAAATGAGCAAACCACAGAAAAAAAATTCTGACCATAAAGTTACCATGGTGAAAAGAAAGTTCATAACACACACTCAAAGCTCTTATTCAGAGACTCCAAGAAAACATGAATTGGTTTCTGATCATGGAAAAGAATTTGAAAATTGAGCACAAGAAGTAGAAGAAAAATTGGGAGAGAAATGAGAATGATGCAAGAAAACTATAAAACATGAATCAACAGCTTGGTAAGGAAACAAACAAACAAAAAAAATACTGAAGAAAATAATACCTTAAAAAACAGATTAGGCTATTCAAATGGTTAGGAGAGGTTCAAAAAGCCAAATGATTTTGGCAAGAATGCCTTGGAAAAATTCTCAGATGATGAAATTGAAACTATTTCCACTCATATGAAAGAGTGTTCCAAATCACTACTGATCAGAGAAATGCAAATTAAGACAACTCTGAGATACCACTACACACCTGTCAGATTGGCTAAAATGACAGGAACAAATAATGATGAATGTTGGAGGGGATGTGGGAAAACTGGGACACTGATACATTGTTGGTGGAGTTGTGAAAGAATCCAGCCATTCTGGAGAGCAATTTGGAACTATGCTCAAAAAGTTGTCAAACTGTGCATACCCTTTGACCCAGCATTGCTGTTATTGGGATTATATCCCAAAGAAATACTAAAGAGTGGAAAGGGACCTGTATGTGCCAAAATGTTTGTGGCAGCTCTTTTTGTTGTAGCTAGAAACTGGAAGTTGAATGGATGTCCATCAGTTGGAGAATGGTTGGGTAAATTGTGGTATATGAAGGTTATGGAATATTATTGCTCTGTAAGAAATGACCAGCAGGAGGAATACAGAGAGGCTTGGAGAGACTTAAATCAACTGTTGCTGAGTGAAATGAGCAGAACCAGAAGATCACTATACACTTCAACAACAATACTGTATGAGGATGTATTCTGATGGAAGTGGAAATCTTCAACATAAAGAAGATCCAACTCACTTCCAGTTGATCAATGATGGACAGAAATAACTATACCCAGAGAAGGAACACTGGGAAGTGAATCCAAATTGTTAGCACTACTGTCTATCTACCCAGGTTACTTATACCTTCGGAAGCTAATAATTAATGTGCAACAAGAAAATGGTATTTACACACATATATTGTATCTAGGTTATATTGTAACACATGTAAAATATATGGGATTACCTGCCATTGGGGGGAGGGAGTGGAGGGAGGGAGGGGATAATTTGGAAAAATGAATAAAAAAAAAAAAAAAAAAAAAAGAATGCCTTGGAAAGCAGAATTCACCAAATGAAAAAAAAAAAAAAAAAAAAAAAAAAAGACACAAATAAATCACTGGGGAAAAAATGCTCCTTAAAAAGTAAAATTGGCCAAATGGAAAAGGAGGTTTAAAAACTCACTTAGAAAAAAAATAATAATTCCTTAAAAATTCGAATTGAGCAAATGGAAGCTTGTTACTCTATGAGAAATCAAGAAAAAACAAAAGCAAAAGGATGAAAAAGTCAGACAATTTGAAATATCTCATTGGAAAAATAATTGACAATGGAAAATAGGTCTAAGAGAGTTGCTCTGAAATTTATTGGACTACCTGAAATCTATAATTACAAAATGAACCTAGATATCATCTTCCAAGAAATTATCAAGGAAAACTGTCCTGATATTCTAGAACCAGTGGGTAAAATAAAAATTGAAAGAATCCATCCATCACCTCCTGAAAGAGATCCCAAAATGAACATTCCCAGGAAATTATAGCCAAATTCCAGAGCTTTCAAGTCAAGGAGAAATATTGCAAGCAGTAAGAAAGAAACAACTCAAGTATTGTAGAGCCATGCAGGGTAACACAAGATTTAGCTTCTATATTAAAGGCGTGGAAGGCTTGAAATGTAATATTCTAGAGAACAGTGGAGCTAGAATCACAATCAAGAATTATCTATCCAGTAAGCATGATCATAGAGCTTGAAATACGATATTTTAGAGAGCAAAAGGGCTAAGAATTACCTACCCCAAAAAACTGAGTATTATCATTTCAGGAGGAAAATTGATATGCAATGAAATAAAAGACTTTTAAGTATTCCTGATGAAAAGATCAGAGCTAAATAGAGAATTTGACTTTCACATACAAGATTCAAGAAGCACACAAAAAATAAATAGGAAAGGAAAATCAATAGGAACTTAAGGTTATACTCTTTTCATTCCTACATGGGAAGATGTTACTTATATCTCATAAGAACTTTCTCATTATTGGGGCAGTTGGAGGAGTATATGTAGATAGAAGGCATAGTTGAATACGAAGGAATGATATCTAAAAAATAAAATTTAGAGGTGAGAAAAGAATGCATAGGAGAGGGAAAGACAGAAGTAGAACAGAGCAAAGTATCTAATATAAGGGACAAGAAAAAGATTTTATAGTGGATGTAAAGTTGGGGGAGTTAGGTGAGTGAACCTTATTCTCAGTAGAATTGGCTCAAAGAGGAAATAACATACTCCGTTGGATATAGAGATCATTCTTACCCTGCAGGAAAGTAGAAGGGAAATAAAATATGGAAAAAGGGGAAGGTGATAGAAGAGAGGGCAGATTGGGGAAGGGTGTAATCAGAAACAAAACATTTTGAGGAAGCACAGGGTGAACTTAGAACAGAATAAAAGGGGGGGGGGATGTGATGGAGAAAAATAACAGCAATAGTAGCTAAAAAAAACTCTGAAATAAGTTTCTTTGAATAAAGGTTCTCATTTCTCAAATATATAGAGAACTGAGTCAAATTTGTAAAAATAAGAACTATTTTCCAAATGATAAATTATCGAGATATGAATAATTTTCAGATGAAATAATGAAAAAATGCTCTAGTCACTGTAAAAAGCCTTTAACCTAGCAATACCACTACTAACTCTATATCCAAAAAGAGATTAAAAACTATATAAGAATATTTGTAGCAGTTATTTTTCTGGTGGAAAAAATTGGTCATTAAAGGATGCCCATGAATTGGGGTGGCTGAACAAATTATCAGTAACAGTTAATTAGGATGATCTCAGAAAAAAAACTTTGAAAAACTTACATGAATTGATGTAATGAGATGTACTGTGTACAAAGAAACAGCAATATTTTTAGATGATCAACTGTAAATGACTTACCTATTATCAGCAATATAGTGACACAATTCAACTGTGAAAGACTTAGGATAAAAAACTGTTCTCCATCCCCAAAGAAAGAACTGGTGCTGTCCAAAGATAGATTGAAGCTTACTTTGTTAAATTAAATTTTTTTTGAAATTTTGGGGAGATTATTTTTTCCCCATAACCTATATCAAATTGCCTTCTCAATGAAGGGTATGGGGAGGGAGCAAGGGAGAGAATTTGGAACTCAGAATCTTAAAAATAAATGTTAAAAATTGTTTTTACATGTAACTGGGGAAAAATAAAATACTAAATTAAAAAAAAAATTAGAACCTGACTTTCAGAGGTTATTGTATAACTTAAAAAGAAACACAGATTCTAATCCAAGTGGGTTTTCTAGTGAAAAATGAATGATTTCTCTTATGGAAAATTTACATATTGATAGATATGGTGACTAACACATGTGAAATACCTCTTAATAAAAATATTATTTTATCTGAACTCAGAAAAAAAAGGTGGGCCAATGAAATATAAATTATTTCAAATTCATTACTAATGCTGGGGAAAAAAAAACAACTCAAATAACATGTACTGCTTAATGGTAATATAATCTTTATAAAGGAGATTCAGAGTATATTTTCATGCTATCAAGAAAGGGGATTTCTAAAAAAATGAGGTATTTCAGAAGAATTAGCACTTTTTAGTGTAAAAGCTAACAAAGCCATTTTCAGATCTCCTTATCCACCTTTGCTGTTCATGTGTCACCCAACTCACCTGTGGCTACAAAAAGATATAGCATGCACAGCAGCCACACTTCGTAAAACCATCTTGGCAGATGGGCTAAAAACCATGTTAGGGTGAGTTAGAGGCTTGTCTACTTTAAGCATATGAAGACTCCTTCTAGTAGAAGGGACTTCTTTATTCCAGTGGCCATGAAGACATCTGAAAGCAGGCACTGTGAAGTGCTTTAAACTTGGTCAGACATTAAAGACTCCAAGGTCATTCACTATATTCCAGGCCATTGCCAATCCTAACTTTTGTCTTGCCTTGGACTTTGATGACAGTGGAAGAGAGAGTGAGACTGACAACTTTGTGTAACTTTTCATCTGAAAAAAGTTTTTTTAGAGAATTATATATTACTTATATTATATCATATAGATAGTCCTTCATGGTTTCTTTGGTTGAATTGAACTAAAAAGTTAATCAGTAAGCAAGAAATTACATTTTTAAGAAATTACCTTTAATCTGTTTATTATTTCTTACATTTCACTTTAGTACTAATATTACACAAAAGCCAAACTTTAGTAATGAATGAAGTTCACTTAGATTGTATAATTTCTACTTTTATCTTCTTTTCTATTTCTTCTAATGATTATTTGGGCTAAGCAAAGAAAGAGGCAAAAATAGAAAAAATATTTATAAGGGAGGAGTAGGAAATATCTGAAATTTGGGGAAAGGAAACAATAAAGCTCAATAATGAAAAACAAGGAGATAAAATTAAGAATAGATTGCAACAGGAGAACATTCATCTATAGTTCCAGTTGAATGTGTAAAAATACTTAAGACTGCTAAGTTGCATATTATACAGTATTGTTACTCTTCTTTTGTCAGTTATTTCTGGTCCCTAGAGTGGGTGACTTTTCAGGAAACACTTGCCAAAGAACTCTTCTTATTTTTGTCATCTTCATATCCTTGCTTTTTTTTCTAACAGTGGTCCAGCTAATTGGTGAAATATAATCCAGTTTGCTTTAAGTCAGACTGTCGCACCATGTATGTTATATCCCTGGTACAAATTTCTGCCTATTTTTTTAGGCAAACATTTTGCCTATTTTTATAGATGGCCCAGAGTAAATAGCCTGGTTACAGATAAAAGTCTAAGTTATTAACTTGTCCCAGTTATATTAAGAATAATTGAAAGCTTTACTCTGGTAAAATCCAAAGTAACAGTATTTATTGTATCTAAAGCAATTTGGATTATATGTAATATTAATATTTTATTATTTTTCTTACATTTGTCTCAGTCACAATATAAAGTATGTATCTATAATAACAAACTAATTGCGATTATTTACTTCATATATTGGGAGCCCAAAGTCAAAGAGTACCTATTATAATACATTATAATTATTTGCTCAACCCTTTCCAAAGTCAAAATTCCCACATTCTACTTTCTTGACTCCTGATCTTGCATTACAGAACACAATTGAAAAAAAAAAATTTAAATGATAACAATTCTGAGGACTGGACCCACTACAAATTTATATTATCCCATCTTAATCAAGACTTCACTTATGCATGCCAGACTTTTACTCTTCTTTAGCTGAATCAACTTGCCCTCAGCATCTATTCTAAACCTTCTCTCCTTGAGCCTTATAATAGCATTCTCTTTATACCCTTTTAACAGAATACCTTATGCCTCATACTTCATAGAAAAAATTGAGACCAGTCAGTTGATTCTCTGCAGTTCCACACTTCAAATCACTCCAACATCATTCCTTGTTATTTCCTGTACTTCAACTTTGGCTGGTAAGATGACTCTTCTCTTTAGAAATCCCTACCCATCTCCTTGTGTTCTGTATCACATCCCCCATCCCCCATCTATTCCATGAATTTACCGTTTGAATCATATTCTTCCTCATTTTTAACTTCTCTTCTATTGGCTTCTCCTCTGCTTCCTACAAATATCCTAAAATTTCTTTCATTCTTTAAAAATAAACACAAAAACTTCTCTTGACTGCTTTTTCAAGCTATCATTCTACATGTTCCTAACTGCCTATTCTTCCCAATTTCCCAGTTCTCCAGTCAGCCAGGTTTAAAGCCTAGTAGTTTCCCTTACCCCTTTATAGAGGTAATCACTTGCTAATTCATAGCATTTCTACCTCCTCAACATATCATTCATTCCCTTTTCTCCACACTCAACCATCCTGATTAAGGTTTATATGTCTTCTCTCCTGGACAATGCACAGTCCTCTTAATTAATCTTTCTGTCTTGGATTTTTTCTTACTGTGGTCCATCTTTTCACACAGCTCCCAAAGTAATTTTCCTAAAACCCCAAATCATATAATGTCTCCTTAAAGTTATACAAGCATTTAAAGCCCTTCATAAACCTGGATAAAGCCTATCATTCCAGCTTTACATATTATCTTCTCCAAACACTGCACTCTGTTCCAGTTAAACTAACCCACTTGCTGTTCTCCCTGTACAATGTTTTGTCTCCTCTTAGTATCTTTGTGATGACTCTGCTGCATACTTGAAAATGACTCAATTAAGCTCTTGGAATCTCTAATGCCTTTTTCTCCCAGTGATAAGTACCTTCCTACATAACTTTATATTTGTTTTATACATATCTGACATATCTACATATGCATATAACATCACAAATAGGATGTAAGTTTCTTGAAAGTAGGAATTTTCTTTCTTTTGTATTTGATTCCCCGTCTCTAGCAATTGCTGGTCTTTGTAATCTCTTGCCAAGTGGTTATTCCTGCATTTTATTGTATTTTAAAATTTGACTTTATCTCTCAGAAGTTGTACTTTATTTCCCTAAGATATTTGACTTCATAGAACTTCAATTAACTCCAGGATGCTGATTCTATATTATATTTTTTACTTATATTCTTCTACTTCAGATTGCTATTTGATTATTACTCTCTTACTGCAGGTATCTAAGATCTTAACCTAATTAGCTTCTGCTTAGAAATACCATCAATGCATTGACTTCTGTCTCTATTCCACCAACAGTAAAAGAACTTTTTAGTGTGTCTAGTCAGGGGAAACTAAAGGTTTGGTTTTGTTTAGATATTTTTCATATAAGTAGTGCATAATAACCTGATTATTTTTCCCCTCTAACTATATAAGAGCTTTCAGATAACTGTTTTCTTACTTTTGACTGCCAGGATTATTAACAATGAATTACAGATCCTAAATCCTTACTTCTACCCAACTCTCTTCTTATCCTAAATCCTTCAGTGAGAAGTCTAGCTTTTCTAGGAGATTTCAGATATTCCAGTTATAGCCCAGAACTAGTTAGAACTGCTATTAAATACTGTGATTTTTTTTTTTTTGCTCATTATCTTAGGTAAATACATATGTTCTAAAAGGTATATAAAAATGAGTAATCTAATAATGTTATCTTTTTTTCTAAATTCTAGATGCAAATTGTTTAGGAAGCCTATAATTTTGCATTTTTATCTCTTTTTCAAACTCGTGACCTCACTAATTCATATATTAGTTTGTTTTAGAATTACCAGAAAAAACAACTAATATTTATTTTTTATTCAAGGCTTAATGATGTACTACCTGTCATTTCCTTAAATCTCCAAAAATAAAATAGTAAGGATACTAATTTATTAATTTAACTAATGAAATCCGTACAGAATTCATAGCATGGAGAATCATTTTTCTCCCATTTTTCTTTCCCACTTTTTTTCCCATATGGCCTAACTGTTAAGGACCATGCCTAAGTGTGAAGAGGCAGGTCAATAATCCCAAAGCTCCCATATCTGTGAATCATAACATTACCCTAAAGGAATTGCAAATCATCCTTTATTGACATGTTGCTTGTGGATTGGGAATGAAATAAAATTGGAGGCAAGAGGGAAGAAGTGAGAGGTCAGAGAATGTAACTGCCTTTCAGTCTCCTTGTATCATTACATCTTCTCACATGAAGGCATCTATTCTGCTAGTCAGAATTAGATCCCCAGCAGACACTAGCTGGTTCCTGTAACACCTGTCTCCAAATAAAACCATGAAGTTGGTAAAGTTTATCTCTGGAGCCTTCCCTTGTATTATACTTTTTCCTTCTCTTTGGCATTTAGTGCCCCAGACTGATCAAGTCTTATCTCAGGCTTCTCTTCAGACAAAATTATCCCTGCTTCAATTTCTGCCATTTGTCAGAACTTCCCTGCTTTTTCCCCATGTAACTTCTTGTTTAGCTGTCACCCTGAAATATGACAAAGTATCTTTATTCAAGTAACTTCATATCTTTTAGCCCTATATTTCAGTTTTAACAGAGTTCTTCTAGAAACAAGGAGTTGAACCTAAAGAAATTTATCTCTCCTATTAAGTTTTCCAGCACTGGAGCAAAGCTTGTGAAAGAGTCATTTATAGTGAAGGAGCTTTTGGGTTGATTACAAATCATGATATATAAGCAGATATCTATTCTAATTTTTCTTAAGGTTGATGACACTATGTTCAAAAACTTTGAGACTTTTTAATAATTTCATTGGAATCCCCAAATTACAATACTATCTACATTTAGAATCATTTATTTCACTCCTAAAATCATCTGGTCTAACAGCACATCAGTCTCTTACTCAGTAAGCATTTAGTACCATATTATGCTGGGAGCTCTCTCCCTTCCCACCATCTCTCCCCCTCCCTCCCTTTCTTCCCTTCTCCCCTTCTTTCCCTTCCCTCCCCTCTCTCTTCTCCCTCCCTTCCTCCCCTTTTCCCTCTCCTCTCTCTCCTTCTCCCCCTTTCTATCCCTTTTTCCCCTCCCTCCCTCTTCCTTCCCCCTCAGTTCTTCAACATTAGCCCTTGCAAAACCCTGTGTTCCAATTTGCCTCCCTTTCCCCCACGCCTGATGGCAAGTAGCCCAATATATGTTAAACATGGTAGCAATATATGTTAAATCCAATATATGTATATATATTTATACAATTATCATACCACACCAGAAAAAAAAAGAAGCAAAATAAAATGCAAGCAAACAACATCAAAAAGTGAAAATGCTATAATGTGAACCACACTCAGTTCCCTCAGTCATTTCTCTGGGTGCAGATGGCTCTCTTCATCACTGAACAATTGGAACTGGTTTGAATCATCTTATTGTTGAAGAGAGACATGAATTAAAAGGACTTTTAAAAGGGTACCTGTAAAACATGGGGTTTTATTTGAGACTTGAATGAAACCAGGAGGCAGAGGTAAGGGAAGAGAGAGCATTCTAGGAAAGGAGGCTAGCCAGAAAAAACAATCAGGAGCCAAGGGGTGAAATATGTAAATCATGAGTTGGAAAGGAGGCCAGTATTATTTGGATCAAAAAGTACATGGCAGGGAATAAAGGGTAAAGACTGAAAAGGTGGGAATGGGGAGCTATGTTATGAAAGACTGAAGTCTAGAAGATTTTGAATTTGATCATGGTGGTGTGATAAGGAGCCATTGAAGTTTATTGAGTGTGGAATGGAGAGGGTGACATGATCAGACTTGTGCTTTAGAAAAATCATTTTGATGGCTGAATGAAATGTAGATTGGAGTACTGAGAGACATGAGGAAAGCAGATAAACTTGCAGCAGCCTGTTGCAGTAGTCTAAGTGGGAAGTGATAAGGATCTGTTTCCAGGTGGTAGCCACATCAAAACATAAAGGGGGAATATTTGAGAGATGTTTCAGAGGTGAAATGGACAGACTTTGAAACAGATTAGATATGTAGGAGATGAGGAAGTGAGAGACAGTAGGTGAGGATGGCCTTTAAGTTGCTAGCCTGGTGAATGGTGCTACCCTTCACAGTAATAGGAAAATTTGGCCAATGGAAATGGGTAGGGTGTTTTGGAGAAAAAAGATGAGTTCAATTTTCAATGTTGGGGGCAGCTAGGTAGCGCAGTGGATAGAGCACCAGCCCTGAATTCAGGAGGACTCAGACACTTAACACTTTCTAGCTGTGTGACCCTGGGCAAGTCACTTAACCCCAGCCTAAGGGAAATGATAATAATAATAATAATTTTCAATGTTGAGTTTAAGATGTCTACAGGATATCCAGTTCAAAAAAGTCTGAAAGGCAGTTGGAAAGGTGAGATTAGAGATCAGTAAGAGATTAGGGCTGGATAAGTAGATTTGAAAATTATCAGCATAGAGATAATATTTTAATCCATGACAGCTGATGAAACCATCCAGTGAGATGGCCCAGGACAGCCCTCTGGAATGTCTATGGTTAAAACACATGGCCTAGTTAAAGATCTAGCAAAGGAAACTGAGAAACTGAGTGGTTAAATAGGTAGGAGAACCAGAAGAGAGTAATATCTTAAAAACCTAGAGAGAAAAGAATATCAAGAAGGAGAGAGTGATCTGAGAATAGGTCATTAGATTTAGTAATTAAGTGATCATTCTTTTCTTTGGATAGATCCCTTTCAATGGAATGTTGAGGTTGGAAATTGAATTATAGGAGGTTAAAAAGAATGAGAGGGATAAAAGCATAGGCACTTATTGGAGAAGGCCCTTTTAAGGATTTTAACCATAAAGGACAAAAAAGGCATAAAAAATAACAGGACTGAAAGAATCTAGGGAAGATGGGGAAGGAAGAGAGGAGTAGAGGCATGGGCATGTTTGCAAGAAATAAGGAAGAAGCCAGGAGATAGAGAAACTGAAGTTAAGTAAGACAGTAGGAATGGCAAGAGAGGGCAGTCTGTTGGAGCAGATAGCATGGACCAAGATCTCTTCCTCATGTTATCTTTATAAAGAATAGGACAAAAAAAAAAAAAAGAAAAGAAAAGGAGAAAGGCCGCCCATGGCAAAGATCCCAACTATATATATAATGTAATACAAAGTTGTTGGTTGAAAGAGTGGGAGAGGAGGCACCCATGAAGATTTATGAAGGGATGAAAAAGTTTGGAACAATTGCTATAGTAAGTGAGTAATGAGTTGATAAGGGAGAGGTAGAAAGATTACCTAAAAGTTTTGAGGACTCAGGGTTGTGTAATGTAAATAAGTAGTGGACTCAATTAGAATGGTTGTATGATTTTTTATTTTCCAAGGAGGTTTATAGGAGTGAAGGTGGCGAATCAAACTAAAACTTGGTAGAGCACAATTGGCAATATTATAATGGGGCCAAGAACTCAATAGAAGATAATAGTAAAGAGTTTGGTGGTCTATTTATTACCCCTTGGTTAATCTCCCTGATATGATATTCTCAAATTTCCAGACTGAAGTCATCTATAATATGTATTTTAAAATATGTTGTCATCAATAGTATTTCTATGATCATCATGATACCATTACATGTTATTCTGAGGTTTGCAAAGTGCTTTACATAATATTATTTCTTGTGATTCTTATTCTTAACTCCATGAAATAAGAATTGTAATTATCATTTTCACTGATAAATGAAGAAAGAGATTGAAAGAGGTTATATAATTAGTCCATAATTACATAGTGTCAGTGAGGATTTGAACTCAGGTATTTCTTGACTTCACTCTACCATGCTGCCTCTCATATTACAATTTCCTTAATATTTCAAAAGCTCTATGATTTTATCTAGATTCACATATTCTCTTTTAATACAAATTGTTACCCTTTTTATCTTAAAAGGTTTTATGAATTGCTATGGCCAAACAAATTTATAAATTGGTTGCTGACTTTCTGGTTATGAGCTTATCCAGACTTATCTAGGCTGCTCCTTGATGACTTGTTGAACTCTGACTTTATCAGATCTTCAAAAAGTCAATGTTAACTTCATATCACATGACATTATATGTCACTGGATATGTAGAACTCTGGCAGTAGAGATAGGGTCTACACATCTTATTTTATCCTAGAAATGATTATCCTATCACTTTCCCTCACAAGCTAGTTATTAAAGCCCATCTGGGGTTTTTACTGCACTGCCTTTGACTAATAATTCTGTTAACTGTCTATTTCATGACACATTTTATTTAAATGAAGAGGGACAGGGAGTATAGAAGAGAAATCTTTTGATAATATCTGTAAGATTTTTATCTCAAAGACATGGAATTAGAAAAGCCCAGAAGCCATACGTGAACAAGAAAAGCCGATCATCATACTTGCTATCCATCTACTTCTTGATAGCATTTCAAAGCCAAAGAGGTGTTGCTAGAACAACTTCAAAAGGCTGTGATAAAACACTGGTGTACAAACTTTATAGTATTGACAATTGTATATATGATTTTATAATAAACACTTTTAATTAAACAAAGTATATTTTTAACTAAAATATAAATTGGCAATTAATTTTGAGACAAAAATTTATAGGTGAATTGTGAGGATTTTTGTTTAGTAATTTTTTCAATTGTGTTTGACTCTTTGTGACCCCTTGTGGGATTTTTTCAGCAAAGATGTTGAAATCATTTGTCATTCTTTCTCCAGCTCATTTTACAGATGAGAAAACTGAGACAGACAGGTTAAAGTAAGTGATTTGTCCAGGTTTAGACAGCAAGTAAGTGTCTGTACCTGGATTTTAACTCAGAATCTTCCTGATTCCATGCCATCATTCACTATACCACCCAGATGCCCACAAATTGTGAAGATACTACTTAACAAATAACAGAAAAAACTGAAATGTTATACCATTTCATATTTATATGTGCTTTACAATTAACAAAATACTTCCTTCATAAAATCACCATGAAATGAATTAAATACATTGTGGTAGTCCAAATACCATTACTCAATGTTTGGAAAGTCTCGGGAGGCACAAACATTAAGTATTATATTTAGAGTTATTAGCATATACACTCAGTAGAGAAGTAACCAATGAATCTTTTTTTGAAATCATGAATATCATTGAATCATGTTTCCAGAGTATATAGTAGAGAATAAGATGTAAGAAGGCTGGAAACTTATGAAGGACTTTGAATAACAAAATATTTTGTATTTAATCTTAGAGGTGATAGCAAGACTGTATACATGTGAAAATATGCATCTGTGTGCATGTATATGTGTATACATATATGTGTATATATATATAGAGAGAGAGAGATAGATATGTTTATTTTAAATTAGTTACATTTTTGAGTTCCAATTTGCCTCCCACTTTCCTCTCAACCCCACATTAGAGAAGGCCAACATTTGATAGAGATATATGTGTGGAGCCATACATCCATATATCATCAGTTCTTTCTCTGGAGGTGGATAGCATTTTCTTTTATATGTCTTTCATATTTTTTGAATATTCATATTACTCAGAATAGCTTAGTCATTCATAGTTTGAATAATATTACTTCCAATAACATTACTGTTACTGTATATAACATTATTGAGGTTTTGCACATTTCACTCAATATTATTTCATTCAAGGCTTTCCATATTGTTCTAAAATCAGACTTCTCATCATTCCCCCCTCCCCCCCCCGGGCTGGGATTAAGTGACTTGCCCAGGGTCACACAGCTAGGAAGTGTTAAGTGTCTGAGACCAGATTTGAACTTGGGTCCTCCTGAATTCAGGGCTGGTGCTCTATCCACTGTACCACCTAGCTGCCCCCTTCTCATCATTTCTGTGATTTTTTTTTTTGGTAAGTCTATTCATTTTTTTTAATATGAAATTTGTGGATATTAATGAATTATAGAATCTGCTTCATTGGCCATTTTTGAGGAAAGCATGTTGTAAACCTGAAAATGCTACAAATTGTGAATTGTTAGTAATAAAGCTTCATAATATAGTTAGTGCTTATTGGATATATTTAGATAATAAGTCACATTATATATTAAACAAATCTCACTTTAGGACATTTTTTTGAGCTAAACTTTTCTTTAATCATATGATATATCAAGAATTTCAGCAAAATAGATAAATACACCAAAATGACATATAAGATAATTAGGGATTTCTTTTTCTTTATTAAATGCTTCTTGAAAAACTTTTTGTGGCCCTGAAAAACCCCTTTTCTGGAACAAAGTTGTCCATCTTCTTAGTACTAACATTCTATTCATGATCAGTCTGATTTACTATAGAATGTTTTTGTTGTGTTAATACTTCTAGAAAAAAATACAAAAATATTGATATTCATTGATGACCTACAGTGCTGCTAATCAAGTGAAATATGGTATTCTTTTATTTTGACACCTACACATTTTGGTAGATATAAAACATTGCTAAATGTTTAAAAATTCTAAAGGAGGTTAATGGAATGATATTGCATAGTTAAGTTTTAGAAAAGTAGATGCACAAAGGTCTGTGAAGCTATGGAATGTTTTAAGTGGAAATAAATAATAGTTTTATGCTATTGTTAATCTTCTTGTAGATAACAATTAGCAAAAAGTTTTAAACTATGAATATAATAGATACTATACATGATGAGTTTTTAAATGCTCTTAAATTTAATTTTAAAATTTAGAAATTATTATACCCAGCAATTTTATAAGTCTCTATAATTAATTATGTTGGATATACTCTGTTCATTCCATTGGACTACCAAAGATTATTTTATCACAGGCTGTCTACAAGCATTGTCATTTAATTTACTAAAATATATTAATTGTATATTTCCCTCAATCATATGGTAACATATTGTAATAATATGTAAGTCAGAGTAATACCTACAAATATCACCAAGTCTTAGGAGAAAGGTACCTTCACATATTAGTTTCTAATTAATTAAATGCTTTTCTATTTAATGAGTATAATTGCCCATCTTTTCATTAAGTTGAGTAAGTTAAATATCATATTATTTAAAGGTATGAAATAAAACCTTTCTTTTTCCTAATGAAAGGCACTTTTTAATGTCAATATTTACAAATTCCAAATTGAATATGAAATGTGATGATTTCAGAGCCTTTTTCTTGGCAGGTAGAATGTCATTGGTAAGCTAGTAAGCTTTTCTAGTGAGCAAATCTAAAAGATAACAAGGTTGGGCCATATCTTGTGGGGCTTGCTTTTGCCATATTTTCATGTATTTTTAGTCTGTATACTCAGAGGTCATTTCAAAAGTTACAAAAATTTACATGTTAAATTCTGACCTTATTTTATACTACACACACACACCATATAACATACATACATATACCATATAACATACATTTATTGAATGACCAATAAACATGTTAAATTATGTTAATTTATAAGTATTCAATTTACAGAGACAGAGATAAACATTTCTTTTATATTCACATATGTGTGTTTATGTAGGTATATAGGTGTATATCTTCCCTTGCTATGTTCTTGAAAACAGGGAATTGGGAATATAAGATGGGTGTGTACATTCTTGTGAAATGTAGGCATACATGTTACATGGTATATAGAGTTACACTGTACCTCTGTATACCTATGCCTACGCATAAATATGTTACACATATACAACACATCCATAGACAATGGATATAAGGTGATTTTAGTGAAGACGGCACTAAGATCTGGAGGAATTATAATTGGCTTTATTCAGAAGTGGTACTTGAGCTGAGCCTTGAAGAAAACTGAGTCCGAAGTGATTAGAATATACATTCCAGAAATTGGTAACAGCAAATCCAATGTTACACAAATAGAAAATGAAGTATTATGTTTAAAGAACAATAAAACCAGTTTAGTTAAACTGTGATACATATGAAAGGTAGTAATGTATAATAATATTTAAAAGGTAGAATAGATGTAGGTTGTGAAAGACTTTCATTGGCAATTGGAAGACTTAATATTTGAT
Source organism: Sminthopsis crassicaudata (assembly GCF_048593235.1). Taxonomy (NCBI): domain Eukaryota; kingdom Metazoa; phylum Chordata; class Mammalia; order Dasyuromorphia; family Dasyuridae; genus Sminthopsis; species Sminthopsis crassicaudata. The sequence goes on from NC_133619.1 coordinate 228,794,520, forward strand.
TCTAGAGGTAATTGAGAACCATTATAGTTTGAGTAGGAGAATAACATGGTTAAACTTATACTTAGGAAAATGGCATCTTACCTTGTTAGTTTCCTCATTCATAAAATGGTACATAGTCTTGAGTCTGATTCATCTTTAAAATATGTATTCTATGATTTAAATCACAAATCAATTTAGTGATTTGAAGCTTCAGCCTTAATCAAATTCACTGCCAGTCTTTTTCTTCCCACAAAAACCAACAGACAGAAAAACCAAAGCTTAATTCTGGTCCTTCAAGATGAGATATATTTGCCGGCTAAGATGGCAGAGAGGACACATGCATCTATCTAGGCTCTCCTTCTTGCCCTCAGAATACTTTTTTTTTAATGATATGATCTTGGAATTAGGACTTGACTGAAAAAACCCATGAACACATTACCAACAGAAAATGTCCTCAAAATTCACTAGAAAAGGTCTGTTTTTACTTGTGGGCAGGGACGGTTAGACCAGATGCAGACTGAAGACAGGCAGTGAGAGCACAGAAGGCAGCTCACATTGAGCAGACTGGAGGGGGCAGGGTGTAGTTGCAGTGGTAGAAAAACTTGTAGGGAGAACTTTACCTAGTGTGAACTTTTTTGCCTGGCAGAAAGCCAGTAGATCAGCAGAGAAGTTATAAATACAGGGGGTAAAGACCTCAATCCTGAAACACTGGAGTCTCTCTGGACCTGACCACACTCACCCAACATGCAGTGTGACTGAGCATGCTGTCAGAGTCTCTGGGAGTGGCCACTGTGCAGGCAGCACAGTCATTGCTGTTCCATTTCTGCTTCACTGCTACTTCCTGAAGTCTGTAGAGGGAGCATGGTGACACCACACTGCTGAAAAAACAGACTGCAATTGCTTTTTTTGTTTGTTTTCCTTTATTCTTTTTTGTCAAAATGAGCAAAAAATTAAAACTTGCTCTAACTATAGATAGTTTATATACAGATAGAGAGCAGACTTCAAACCCTGAAGAGACTAAAAACAGAGTGTCCCTAGATGAATCCCCAAAGGGGGGATCATATCTGGTCCCTACCACACAATGCTCTCATAGAAGAAATTAAAAAGGTTCTTACAAGAGAGCTAGAATAAAAATGGGGAAAGGAAAGGGAAGCTTGGCAAGAGAGTATGGATAGTCATTTAAAGATAGAGTAGATAAAGAAATAAAATCCCTGAAAAACAGAATTAGTGAATTGGAAAAAAAAATAGCTCTCTAAAAAATAAAATTGGCGAAATGAAAAAAAAAATTCCATAGAACAAAACTCACTTAAACACTCAATTGGACAATTACAAAAGAAATTTAAAAAGTAAGTGAAGAAAATAATTCATTAAAAATCAGAATTGAACCAATGGAAATGAATGACTCGAGGAGATACCAAGAATCAGTCAAGCAAAACCAAAAAAAGAAAAAAAAAAAAAAAAAAAAAAAGAAACAATGGAGAAAAATGTTAAATACCTACTTGGGAAACAACAGACCTGAAACTAACTAGACAGGAGAGATAATCAGAGAATTATTGGACTTCCTAAAAATTATGATAAAAAAAAAAGTGTGGACACTATTTTCCAGGAAATCATCAAAGAGAACTGCCCAGATGTTATAGAAACAGAGGGTAAAACAGATATTGAAAGTCCCCAAAATCAAAACTACAAGAAATATTGTGTCTAAATTCCAGAACTATCAGACCAAGATAAAAATGTTGCTTGTATTAAGCAACTAGGAAAACAAAACAAAACAAAACAAAAAAAAAAACAATTCAAATATAGAGGAGTCACAATAAGGATTACTCAGCATTTAGCAGCGTCTCCATTAAATGACCGAAGGGCCTGAAATCTGACATTCTGAAAGGCTAAATAACTTGATATAGCCAAGAATAACTTACCCAGCCAAAATGAGCATTCATTTTTTTCCCAGGGAAGAAGATGGACATTCAATGAAATAGGTGAATTTCATCTATTTCTGATGGAAAAAAAAAAAAAAAAAACAGAACTAAACAAAAAGTTTGATCTCCAAATATAGGACTCAAGAGAAATCTAAAAAGGTAAAAAGAAATATTTGGAACTCTATTTCTGTTATGAATATTCATAAAGAACACATGTGTAAGTAATCTGGTTTTACAGTTATAATATTAAAAAAAAAAAAAAACAGAGACGGAAAGGAAATTGTACCAGAAAAAGGGTAAAATGGGGGTACTACATCTCATGAAGAGGCAAAGGAAACCTATTATATCTGAGGAAAAGAAAGGAGGGTGATGAACACTATGTATCTGACTCTCATCAGAATTGGCTTAAAGAGAAAAATATTAGACATATTTGATTTACAGAGAATCTTCTCTCACCTCATTGAAAAGTGGGAGGGGAAAAGTAAAAAGGGAAGGAGTAAGCTAAGCAGAAGTGAATACAGAAATTGTAAGGAAAAGGGGTAAGAAAAGGAGAGGAACTCTAAGGTAGAGGGAGGGATCCTAAAAAGGGAGTGCTGTGAAAGGCAAGTGGTGCTCACAAGTTTAATACTGGGAAAGGGGATAAGGGGGAAGGAAAGGAGAAAAGCATAAGCAGGGGTTAATATGATGGCAAGAAATACAGAATTAGTCATTTTAACCATAAATGTGAGTGGGGTAAAAAGCAAAAATTGATCTAATTAAAAGAGATAAGGAAGAAAATTTTTTTCTTGCTAAAGGGTAGCATAGATAATGAAGCAATATCACTATTACACATATATGCACCAAGTGGTGTAATATCTAAATGTTTAAAAGAGTAATTAAGAGAGCTATAAGAAGAAATAGACAACAAAACTATAATAGTAGGAGATTTCAACCTTGCACTCTCAGAATTAGATAAATCAAACCACAAAATAAATAAGAAAGAAGTCAAAGAGGTAAATAAAATACTAGAAAAGTTAAGTATGATAGATCTTTGGAGAAAACTAAATGGAGACAGAAAGGAGTACACTTTTTTCTCAGCAGTTCATGGAACCTATAAAAAAATTTGACCATACATTAGAACATAAAAACCTCAAATTCAAATGCAGAAAGGCAGAAATAGTAAATGCATCCTTTTCAGATCACAATGCAATGAAAATTACATTCAATAAAAAGCCAGGGGAAAATAGACAAAAAAAATTGGAAACTAAATAATCTCATCCTAAAGAATGATTGGGTGAAACAACAAATCATAGACATAATAATTTCACCCAAGAAAATGACAATAATGAGACGTTATACCAAAATGTGTGGGATGCAGCTAAAGCGATAATAAGGGGACATTTTTTTTTTTTTTTTTTTCTGGGGGGGAAATAGCATTTATTGAAATTTTTTTTTTTTAATTTATTTTTTTTTTTTTTAAATTTATTTTTATTTTATTTTATAATTATAACATTTTTTGACAGTACATATGCATGGGTAATTTTTTACAACATTATCCCTTGCACTTACTTCTATTCAAATTTTTTCCCTTCCTCCCCCAAACCCCTCCCCCAGATGGCAAGCAGTCTTATATATGTTAAATATATTACAGTATAATTTAGATACAATATATGTGTGTAGAACCGAATTTTTTGTTGCACAGGAAGAATTGGATTCAGAAGGTAAAAATAACAGTTTACATTCATTTCCCATTGTTCCTTTTCTGGATGTAGCTGGTTCTTTCCATCATTAATCAATTGGAATTGGATTAGCTCTTCTCTATGTTGAAGAAATCCACTTCCATCAGCATACATCCTCGTACAGTATCATTGTTGAAGTGTATAATGATCTTCTGTTTCTGCTCGTTTCACTCAGCATCAGTTGATGTAAGTCTCTCCAAGCCTCTCTATATTTCTCCTGTTGGTCATTTCTTATAGAACAATAATATTCCATAACATTCATATACCATAGTTTACCCAACCATTCTCCAATTGATGGACATCCATTCATCTTCCAGCTTCTAGCCACTATGAAAAGGGCTGCCACAAACATTTTGGCACATACAGGACCCTTTCCCTTCTCTAGTAGTTCCTTGGGGTATAAGCCCAGTAGTAGTATGGCTGGGTCAAAGGGTATGCACATTTTGATAACTTTTTGGGCATAATTCCAGATTGCTCTCCAGAATGGTTGGATTCTTTCACAACTCCACCAACAATGCATCAGTGTCCCAGTTTTCCCACAGCCCCTCCAACATTCATCGTTATTTGTTCCTGTCATCTTAGCCAATCTGACAGGTGTGTAATGATACCTCAGAGTTGTCTTAATTTGCATTTCTCTGATCAATAGTGATTTGGAACACTCTTTCATATGAGTGGAAATAGTTTTAATTTCATCATCTGAAAATTGTCTGTTCATATCCTTTGACCATTTATCAATTGGAGAATGGCTTGATTTCTTATAGATTAAAGTCAATTCTCTGTATATTTTGGAGATGAGGCCTTTATCAGAACCTTTAACTGTAAAAATTTTTTCCCAATTTGTTACTTCCCTTCTAATCTTGTTTGCATTAGTTTTGTTTGTGCAGAAACTTTTTAATTTGGTGTAATCAAAATGTTCTATTTTGTGATCAATAATGGTCTCTAGTTCTCCCTTGGACACAAACTCCTTCCTCCTCCACAAGTCTGAGAGGTAAACCATCCCATGTTCCTCCAATTTATTTATGATTTCGTTCTTTATGCCTAAATCTTGGACCCATTTTGATCTAATCTTAGTATGTGGTGTTAAATGTGGGTCCATGCCTAGTTTCTGCCATACTAATTTCCAGTTTTCCCAGCAGTTTTTGTCAAATAATGAATTCTTATCCCAAAATTTGGGATCTTTGGGTTTGTCAAAGATTAGATTGCTATTTTTATTCACTATCTTGTCCTGTGAACCTAACCTATGCCACTGATCAACTAGTCTATTTCTTAGCCAATACCAAATGGTTTTGGTGACTGTTGCTTTATAATATAGCTTTAAATCAGGTACACTTAGACCACCTTCCTCTGACTTTTTTTTCATTAGTTCCCTTGCAATTCTCGACCTTTTATTCTTCCATATGAATTTTGTTGTTATTTTTTCTAGGTCATTAAAATAGTTTCTTGGGAGTCTGATTGGTATAGCACTAAATAAATAGATTAGTTTGGGGAGTATTGTCATCTTTATTATATTCGCTCGGCCTATCCAAGAACATTGAATGTCTTTCCAATTATTTAAATCTGACTTTATTTTTGTGGCAAGTGTTTTGTAATTTTGCTCATATAATTCCTGACTCTCCTTTGGTAGATATATTCCCAAATATTTGATACTATCGACTGTTATTTTGAATGGAATTTCTCTTTGTATCTCTTGCTGTTGGATTGTGTTGGTAATGTATAAAAATCCTGAGGATTTATGTGGATTTATTTTGTATCCTGCGACTTTGCTAAAATTCTGAATTATTTCTAATAGTTTTTTAGCAGAGTCTTTGGGGTTCTCTAAGTATGCCATCATGTCATCTGCGAAAAGTGACAATTTGATTTCTTCATTTCCTACTCTAATTCCTTGGATCTCTTTCTCGGCTCTTATTGCCAAGGCTAGAGTTTCTAGTACTATATTGAATAGTAATGGTGATAGTGGGCAACCTTGTTTCACTCCTGATCTAACAGGGAAAGGTTCTAGTTTATCACCATTACATATGATGTTTACTGAAGGTTTTAAATATATGCTCCTTATTATTTTAAGGAATAGTCCATTTATTCCTATACTCTCAAGCGTTTTTAGTAGGAATGGATGTTGGATTTTATCAAATGCCTTTTCTGCATCTATTGAGATGATCATATGGTTTTTATTAATTTGATTATTAATATGGTCAATTATACTAATAGTTTTCCTAATATTAAACCAGCCCTGCATTCCTGGTATAAATCCCACTTGGTCATAGTGTATTATCCTGGGGATGATTTTCTGAAGTCTATTTGCTAATATCTTATTTAAGATTTTAGCATCAATATTCATTAAGGAAATTGGTCTATAGTTTTCTTTCTCAGTTTTTGATCTACCTGGTTTAAGTATCAGTACCATGTCTGTGTCATAGAAGGAATTTGGTAGGACTCCTTCAATCCCTATTTTTTCAAATAGTTTACATAGCATTGGAGTTAGTTGTTCTTTAAATGTTTGGTAGAATTCACCTGTAAATCCATCTGGTCCTGGGGACTTTTTCTTAGGAAGTTGGTTAATAGCTTGGTCTATTTCTTTTTCTGAGATGGGACTATTTAGACTACTTACTTCTTCCTCTGTTAATCTGGGCAAGCTATATTTTTGAAGGTATTCTTCCATTTCATTTAAGTTATCAAATTTATCGGCATAAAGTTGAGCAAAGTAGCTCCTAACTATTGTTCTAATTTCCTCTTCATTAGTGGTGAGTTCACCCTTTTCATTTTCAAGACTATCAATTTGCTTTTTCTCTTTCCTTTTTTTAATCAGGTTTACTAAGGGTTTGTCTATTTTGTTGGTTTTTTCATAAAACCAACTCTTAGTTTTATTAATTAATTCAATAGTTTTTTTACTTTCAATTTTATTAATCTCACCTTTTATTTTTTGAATTTCAAGTTTTGTGTTTGTCTGGGGGTTTTTAATTTGTTCCTTTTCTAGCAATTTTAGTTGTAAACCCAATTCGTTGGCCCTCTCTTTCTCTATTTTATGCAAGTAGGCCTGTAGAGATATAAAACTTCCCCTAATTACTGCTTTGGCTGTATCCCACACATTTTGGTATGATGTCTCATTATTGTCATTTTCTTGGGTGAAGTTATTAATTGTGTCTATGATTTGCTGTTTTACCCAATCATTCTTTAGTATAAGATTATTTAGTTTCCAATTATTTTTTGGTCTATTTTCCCCTGGCTTTTTATTAAATGTTATTTTGATTGCATTATGGTCTGAAAAGGATGCATTTACTATTTCTGCCTTACTGCATTTGATTTTGAGGTTTTTATGCCCTAGTATATGATCAATTTTTGTATAGGTTCCATGAACTGCTGAGAAGAAAGTATATTCCTTTCTGTCTCCATTTAGCTTTCGCCAAAGATCTATCATATCAAACTTTTCTAGTATTCTATTTACCTCTTTGACTTCTTTCTTATTTATTTTGTGGTTTGATTTATCTAATTCTGATAGTGCAAGGTTGAGATCTCCCGCTATTATAGTTTTGCTATCTATTTCCTCTTGCAGCTCTCTTAATTTCTCTTTTAAGAATTTAGATGCTACCCCAAAGACTCTGCTAAAAAGCTACTAGAAATAATTCAAAATTTCAGCAAAGTGGCAGGATACAAAATAAATCCACATAAATCCTCGGCATTTTTATATATCACTAACAAAATGCAACAGCAAGAGATACAAAGAGAAATTCCATTCCAAACAAATGTTGAGAGTATAAAATATTTGGGAATCCATCTACCAAAGAAAAGTCAGGAATTATATGAGAAAAATTACAAAACACTTGCCACAAAAATAAAATCAGATTTAAATAATTGGAAAGACATTCAGTGCTCTTGGATAGGCCGAGCGAATATAATAAAGATGACAATACTCCCCAAACTAATCTATTTATTTAGTGCTATACCAATCAGACTCCCAAGAAACTATTTTAATGACCTAGAAAAAATAACAACAAAATTCATATGGAAGAATAAAAGGTCAAGAATTGCAAGGGAACTAATGAAAAAAAACTCAGAGGAAGGTGGTCTAAGTGTACCTGATCTAAAGCTATATTATATAGCAGCAGTCACCAAAACCATTTGGTATTGGCTAAGAAATAGACCGGTAGATCAGTGGAACAGATTAGATACAAAGGACAAAAAAGGGTACATCTATAGCAATCTAATCTTTGACAAACCCAAAGATTCCAACATTAGGGATAAAAATTCATTATTCGGAAAAAACTGTTGGGAAAACTGGAAATTAGTATGGCAGAAATTAGATATGGATCCACACTTAACACCATATACCAAGATAAGATCAAAATGGGTCCATGATTTAGGCATAAAGAGGGAGATAATAAATAGATTAGAGGAACAGAGGATAATCTACCTCTCAGACTTGTGGAGGAGGAAGGAATTTATGACCAGAGGAGAACTAGAGATCATTATTGATCACAAAATAGAAGATTTTGATTACATCAAACTAAAAAGTTTCTGTACAAATAATACTAATGCAAACAAGATTAGAAGGGAAGTAACAAATTGGGAAAATATTTTTAAAAACAAAGGTTCTGACAAAGGTCTCATTTCCAAAATATATAGAGAACTGACCCTAATTTATAAGAAACCGAACCATTCTCCAATTGATAAATGGTCAAAGGATATGAACAGACAATTCTCAGAGGAAGAAATTGAAACTATATCCACTCACATGAAAGAGTGTTCCAAATCACTACTGATCAGAGAAATGCAAATTAAGACCACTCTGAGATACCACTACACACCTGTCAGATTGGCTAAGATGACAGGAACAAATAATGACAAATGTTGGAGGGGATGTGGGGAAACTGGGACACTAATACATTGCTGGTGGAGTTGTGAAAGAATCCAGCCATTCTGGAGAGCAATCTGGAATTATGCCCAAAAAGTTATCAAACTGTGCATACCCTTTGACCCAGCAGCGCTACTACTGGGATTATATCCCAAAGAAATACTAAAGAGCAGAAAGAGACATATATGTGCCAAAATGTTTGTGGCAGCTCTTTTTGTTGTAGCTAGAAACTGGAGGATGAATGGATGTCCATCAGTTGGAGAATGGTTGGGTAAATTGTGGTATATGAAGGTTATGGAATATTATTGCTTGGTAAGAAATGACCAGCAGGAGGAATACAGAGAGGCCTGGAGAGACTTAAATCAACTGATGCTGAGTGAAATGAGCAGAACCAGAAGATCACTGTACACTTCAACAACAATACTGTATGAGGATGTATTCTGATGGAAGTGGAAATCTTCAACATAAAGAAGATCCAACTCACTTCCAGTTGATCAATGATGGACAGAGGTAGCTGCACCCAGAGAAGAAACACTGGGAGGGGAATGAAAATTGTTAGCACTAATATCTGTCTGCCCAGGTTGCATGTACCTTCGGATTCTAATGTTTATTGTGCAACAAGAAAATGATATTCGCACACATGTATTGTACCTAGACTATATTGTAACACATGTAAAATGTATGGTATTGCCTGTCGTCGGGGGGAGGGAATAGAGGGAGGGGGGGATAATTTGGAAAAATGAATACAAGGGATAATATTATAAAATATATATATATATATATAATAAAAAAAAAAAAAAAAAAAAAATAAATTGCCCCTCCCCAAAGTCATAAAATGATTTATTGCAACAAATCCATTAAAGTTGTTATAATAAGACTAAAAAAAAAAAAAAAAAAAAAAAAAAAAAAAAAAAAAAAAAAAAAAAAAAAGAATTTAGATGCTGCACCACTTGGTGCATACATGTTTAATATTGATACGGCTTCACTATTGATGCTTCCCTTTAGCAGGATATAATGCCCTTCCTTATCTCTTTTAATTAGATCAATTTTTGTTTTTGCTTGATCTGAGATGAGGATGGCTACTCCTGCTTTTTTGGTTTTGCCTGAAGCATAATAGATTCTGCTCCACCCTTTTACTTTTAGTTTGAATGTCTCATCCTGTTTCAGGTGTGTTTCCTGTAAACAACATATAGTAGGATTCTGACTTTTAATCCAGTCTGCTAACTGCTTCCTCTTTATGAGGCAGTTTGCCCCATTCACATTTATGGTTAGAAGGACTAATTCTATATTGCTTGCCATCCTATTAACCCCTGCTTATGCTTTTCCCCTTTCCTTCCCTTTTACCCTCCTATCCAGTATTAAACTGGTAAACACCACTTGCTTTTCACAGCCCTCCCTTTTTAGGATCCCTCCGCCACCTTAAAGATCTTCCCCTTATTTTATCCCTTTTCCTCGAAATTACTGTATTCCCTTCCCCTTAGCTTACTCCTTCCCTTTCACTTTTCAATGAAGTGGAAGAAGTTTCACCATAAATCGAATATGTCTATTGATACACGCTATGTTCATCTCCCTCCTTTCTTTCTCTCAGATATAATAGGTTACCTTTGCCTCTTCATGAGATGTAGTACCACCACTTTATACTTTTTTATGATATAATCTCCTTTCCACCTCTAGTTTCTAAGACAAATTGTACATATGTTCTTTACATATTTTTTTGACAGAAGTATAGTTCTCAAGATTTCTTTTTACCTTTTTTAGAAGTCTCTTGAGTTCTGTATTTGAAGATCAAACCTTTTATGTAGGTCTGGTTTTTTCATCAAAAATAGATGGAATTCATTTATTTCGTTAAATGTCCATCTTCTTCCCTGGAAAATGATGCTCATTCTTGCTGGGTAAGTTATTCTTGGCTGCATACCAAGTTCCTTAGCCTTTCGGAATATCATGTTCCAGGCCCTGCGTTCTTTTAATGTGGACGCTGCTAGATCCTGTGTTATCCTTATTGTGGATCCTCCATATCTGAATTGTTTTTTTCTAGCAGCTTCCAATATCTTTTCCTTTGTCTGATGGTTCTTGAACTTGGCCACTATATTTCTTGGCGTTTTGATTTTAGGGTCCCTTTCAGTAGGTGATCGATGAATTTTCTCAATGTCTATTTTACCCTCTGTTTCCAAAACGTCTGGGCAGTTCTCTTTGATAATTTCCTCGAAAATGGTGTCCAAGCTCTTTTTTTCCTCCCATTTTTCAGGGAGTCCGATTATTCTCAAATTGTCTCTCCTGGATCTGTTTTCCAGGTCTGTTGTCTTTCTGGTAAGGTACTTGACAGTCTTTTCAATTGTCTCATTTCTCTGGTTTTGCTTGACTCCCTCTTGGTTTCTCCTTGAGTCATTCATTTCTACTTGTTCCAGTCTAATTTTCAATGATGTATTTTCTTCACTCACTTTTTTTATATCTCTTTGTAATTGACCAATTGAGTTTTTATCTTCTATGGAATTTTTTTCCATTGTATTTTTTAGAGAGCTGATTTCTTTTTCCAGCTCTCTAATCCTGTTTTCCTTGGAGTTGTTTACCTTTTCCAGCTCACTAATCTTGTTTCTCAATGATTTGATTTCTTTATCCATTCTGTCTTTGAATGCATGGGATGACTTCTCCAGGCTCTCTTGCCAAGCTTCCCTTTCCTTTTCCCATTTCTCTTCCAGCTCTCTTGTGAGAGCCTTTTTGATTTCCTCTATGAGGTTCTTTTGTATTGAGGAGCAGCTTATATCCCTCCCAGGGGATACATCTGGGGACATTCTGTTCCTAGTCTCTTCAGCATTTGAAGTCTGCTCCCTCTCCACACAGAAGCTGTCAATGGTTAGAGCCCTTTTGAATTTTTTGTTCATTTTGTCAGAGTAGGAATCAAAGAAAACAAACTGACAAGAGAAACAATTGGTCTGTTTTGCGGGGGATAGGGCTGGATGGTATTAATGGGCTTCCTCTACAGACTGGGGGTAGGGCAGCAGAGAGCCACTAACAGAATAGCAATGACTGTACTGAGTCTGCACTCTGAGGCTCCGAGAACGCACCGAGTCAGTCCAGGTGGGGGTTGGGGGTGGCCGGGCTCTGAGAGACGCTGGCTTTCTGGCGTTTTAATCTTCACCTCCAATGTTTACACCCTCTCCACCGCTCCTGGCTTGCTGCCAAGACGGAGCATCCACACTGGGGCAAAAGCCCTTTCACAGAAACGACAGAGATCACACCCCTCCCCCTCCGGTCTGAGCTGTGTGAGCTGCCTGTCTTGCTCTGGCTGTCTGCCCTCAGTCTGCGCCCAGTCTGATTGACCCTCCCCAGAACAAACACAGACCTTTTCTGGCGACTTTCAAGGATGTCTTCTCTTGGTGATAATTTGTGGATTTCTTTCTGGGTCAAGCATTAAGTCAGAGGCTTGTCATGAAGTAAGTTCTGAGAGAAAACGAGGAGCTCAAGCAGCTGTCTGCCTCCACGCCGCCATCTTGGCCGGAAGTCAAGGGGACATTTTATATCTCTAGAGACCTACTTGCATAAAATAAAGTGAAGATCAATGAATTGGGCTTGCAACTAAAAATGCTAGAAAAGGAACAAATTAAAAACCCCCAGTCAAACACTAAACTTGAAATTCTAAAAATAGAGATTAATAAAATTGAAAGTAAAAAACCTATTGAATTAATAAATAAAACTAAGAGTTGGTTTTATGAAAAAACCAACAAAATAGATAAACCCTTAGTAAATTTTATTTTAAAAAGGAAAGAGGAAAATCAAATTGTTAGTATTAAAAATAAAAAGGAAGAACTTGCTACTAATAAAGGGGAAATTAGATCAATAATTAGGAGTTCATTGCCCAACTTTATGCCAATAAATTCAATAACTTAAATGAAATGGAAGAATACCTTCAAAAATATTGCCTGCCAGATTAACAGAGAAAGAAGTAAATTGGTTAAACAGTCCCATTTTAGAAAAAGAAATACAACAAGCTATTAATCAACTTCCTAAGAAAAAATCCCCAGCACCAGATGGATTTTTATGTGAATTCTGCCAAACATTTAAAGAAAAATTAACTCCAATGCTATAGAAATTATTTGGAAAAATAGGGATTGAAAGAGCCCTACCAAATTCCTTTTTTTGACACAGATATGGTACTGATACTTAAACCAGGTAGGTAGAAAACAGAGAAAGAAAATTATAGACCAGTCTCTCTAATGAATATTGATGCAAAAATCTTAAAATAAAATATTAGCAAAAAGATTACAGAAAATCATCCCCAGAATAATACCCCGTGACCAAGTAGAATTTATAGCAGTAATGCAGGGCTGGTTCAATATTAGGAAAATATTAGCATAATTGACTATATCAATAACCAAATCAACAAAAATCATACGATCACCTCAATAGATGCAGAAAAAGTATTTGATAAAATTCAACATCCATTCCTAATAAAAACACTTGAGAATATAGAAATAAATGGACTTTTCCTTAAAATAGTCAGGAGCATCTATTTAAAACCTTCAGTAAGCATTATGTGTAATGGGAATAAACTGGAACTATTCCCGGTAAGATAAGGAGTGAAACAAGGCTGCCCACTATCACCATTACTATTCAATATTGTATTACAAACACTAGCTTCAGCAATAAGAGTTGAGAAAGATTAAAGGAATAAGAGTAGGTAATGAGGAAACCAAATTATCACTCTTTACAGATGATATGATGATGTACTTAGAGAACTACAGAGAAACTACTAAAAAGCTATTAGAAATAATCCATAACTTTAGCAAAATTACAGGATACAAAATAAATTCACATAAATGCTCAATATTTTTATACATCACCAACAAAACCCAACAGCAAGATGTACAAAGAGTAATTTCATTCAAAATAACTGGCGATAGCAAAAATATTTGGGAATCTATCTGCCAAAGAAAAGTCAGGAATTATATGAGCAAAACTACAAAACACTTTTCACACAAATAAAGTCAGATTTAAAAAATTAGAAAAATATTCAGTGTTCTTGGATAGGCCAAGCAAATATGATAAAGATGACAGTAGTACCTAAACTGATCTATTTATTTAGTGCTATACCAATCAGACTCCCAAGAAACTATTTTAATGACTTAGAAAAAATAACAAAATTCTTATTGAAGAGCAAAAGGTCAAGAATTTCAAAGGAACTAATGAAAAAAAAAATCAAATGAAGGCAGCCTAGCTGTACCTGATCTAAAACTATATTATAAAGCAGCAGTCACCAAAACCATTTAGTATTGGCTAAGAAATAAACTAGTTGATCAGTGGAATAGGTTAGGTTCACAGAACAAAATAGTCAATAACTATAGCAATCTAGTCTTTGACAAACCCAAAGATCCCAAGTTTGGGGATAAGAATTCTCTATTTGACAAAAACGGCTGGGAAAACTGGAAATTAGTATGGCAGAAATTAGGCATGGACCCACACAACACCATACACCAACATAAGATCAAAATGGGTTAGGCATAGAGAACGAGATTATGAATAAATTAGAGGAACATAGGATAGTTTACTTCTCGAACTTGTGGAGGAAGAAGGAATTTGTAATCGAAGAAGAGAGCATTATTGATCACAAAATAGAAAATTTTGATTATATCAAATTAAAAAGTTTTTGTACAAATAAAACTAATGTAAACAAGATTAGAAGGGAAGCAATAAACTGGAAAAATATTTTTACAGGTAAAGGTTGTGATAAAGGCCTCATTTCCAAAATATATACAGAATTGACTCTATAAGAAATCAAGCCATTCTCCAATTGATAAATGGTCAAAGGATATGAACAGACAATTTTCAGATGATGAAACTGAAACTATTTCTACTCATATGAAAGGGTGTTCCAAATCACTATTGATCAGAAAAATGCAAATTAAGACAACTCTGAAATACTACATTCCTGTCAGATTGGCTAAGATGACAGGAAAAGATAGTGACAAATGTTGCAAGGGATACAGGAAAACTGGGACACTGATGCATTGTTGGTGTAGTTGTGAATGGATCCAGCCATTCTGGAGAGCAATTTGGAACTATGCTCAAAAAGTTATCAAACTCTGCATACCCTTTGATCCAGCAGTATTACTACTGGACTTATATCCCAAAGAGATATTAAAGAAGGGAAAAAGATGTGCCAAAATGTTTGTGGCAGCCGTTTTTGTAATGGCTAGGAAACTGGAATTGAATGGATGTCCCTCGAATAGAGAATGATTTGGTAAATTGTGGTATATGAATGTTATGGAATATTATTGTTCTGTAATAAATGACCAGCAGGATGAATACAGAGAGGCTTTGGACAGTTACATGAATTGATGCTAAGCAAAATGAAAAGAACCAGGAGATCATTATATAGTTCAACAACAATACTGTATGAGGATGTATTCTGATGGAAGTGGATATCTTCGAAAAAGAGAAGATCCAATTCAGTTCCAATTGATCAGTGATGGACAGAATCAACTATACCCAGAGAAGGAACACTGAGAAATGAATGTACTTGTATTTTTGTTTTTCTTCCCAGGTTATTTTTACTTTCTGAATCCAATTTTTCTTGTGCAATAAGAGAACTGTACGAATTTGCATACATATATTATATCTAAGATATAGTAACATCTATGAGACTGCCTACCATCTAGGGGAGGGGGTGGAGGGAGGGAAGGGAAAATTTGGAACAGAAGTGAGTGCAAGGGACAGTGTTGTAAAAATTATCCATGCATATGTTCTGTCAATAAAAAGCTATAATAATTTTTTTTAAAAAAGGAAAAAGAAAAAAAAAAAAAAGATGAGATATATTCTTACCAGTTTTTAATGCTATGATGTTTCAGGGATTTTGTCATAGAATAGTCTCTACTCCCCAAGTGACAACTAGGTGATAATGAAGAATTTTTGTTTCCCTGTCAAACACTTGCCCAATTCAGGTTTTCTTTAATGCATACTAAGTATGATTTAATGATGAATATGTATGAGTTCTGCTTAGTAGTCTTAGGAGAAAAGTTTAGGCCCCTTAAGACACCAAACTCATTTGACTTTTTGTATTATCCCCTCTAGTCTAGCCTATGCTTGCTTTCTGATTGGCTAAACTGTACCTGAAAAGTAGGTAGTAAATTCAGACACATTTTGTATATATATTCCTTCAGGAAATGGTCTTTGGGAAGTGAATTTGTGGCTATTTAATTATAGTTAGTTATACTTCCACTGGGCATAGGTGTAATAAAAATTGGTAGTTCATCCATGGAAAACCTCTAGAAAAGTTTACAGTTTTATATTCCCTCTCTCACAGGACTTTTGCAAAGACTAATGTCTTGTGCTTTCATCTTGCTTAGGAGAATTTTGAAAGCCATAAGAAAAAGACCACCCCAAAGGATTAAGATGACTTAACTACTTCATGACTGTTTAAATTTATTTATTTATTTGTTTGTTTGTTTGTTTGTTTGTTTGTTTATTTATTTATTTATATTCTCCTAGCCTGTATGCCATATTCTGCTCTCACACTGGATAATCATGCATGTAACCAGAACTGTATTAGTGAAAATTATTAACACACGTATAATCTATATTACTATATCTTAACTATACTAACTATATATATATATATATATATATATACTTAACTATATCTTTTATGCCTTTGAAGGGGAAAGGAAGGGAGAGAAAATTTAGAACTCGTAGATGACTGTTTCTCAATGATTTCAGTGGTAGAACACCTACTGAAAATTTCTAATAATAGGACTATGCTTTTAATAATTGGACACTTACTTTTTCTCAAATCAGAAGAGAATGAGAACTAAATTATAGCTTTGTTTATGTTTGAGAAACATTACCTTTTTATTTGTTACTATTATTAATGTTTCTCTGAATAAGAGTCACCTATATTCCCCAAGTTCTAAGATTTGTGAGTATGTCATAGGAAATTGAAACCAAGACCAGAAGAAGCATTGTATCCTTTTCTTTTTCTATGTTTCTGACATTCTTATTTCTTCTTGCTATATAGTTCTTTGGTCTTTTTCATCCTCAATTTTATCTTTGGCATTGCTGTTGAAAATTGAGAAAACTCTCATGAGGAGTTCATGGTTGTACTAGTAATTTTTTTTCATTTTCATATCATTTTAATTACTTATCTATTTCTTTGTGCATTCAGTGATTAAAAATATGTTTCTTTCCTATTAGTTTGTAATTTTGTTGTGGAAAATGCTAATTTCATGATCCAATCATTCTGAAGAGCAATTTGGAACTATGCCCAAAGGAGTATAAAATATTACATATTCTTTGATAAAATAGTGCCTCCAGTGGGCTAAATCCCCTAAAAAAATCATAGAAGAGGGAAAAGTATCCACATGTACAAAAATGTTTATAGCGGCTCTTTTGTGGTGGCAAAGAAATGGAAAATGAGTAGATGTCTATCTTTTGCCTAATGAAAGCCACTTTTTATGTCAATATTTACAAATTCTAAAAAGAATATCATATGTTATGATTTCAGAATCTTTTTCTTGGCAAACAACATGTCATTGGTAAGCTAGTAAGTTTTGCTAGTAAACAAATTGAAAAGATAACAAACTTGGGCCAGATCTTGTGGGGCTTGCTTTGGCTATATTTTCATATATTTTTTCATATATTGGAGAATGGCTGAATGAGTTATGGTATATGAAAGTAATGAAATATTACAAATAATCTATGAAAAATGATGAACAAATGGATTTTAGAAAGGCCTATAAAGATTTATATGAACTGATGCTACAAGTAGAACAAATAGAATGAGAAATACATTATACACAGTAATATCAAAATTGTGCCACGATCAATTGTAACAGACCTGGTTCTTCATTGTTCCAAGGTAATCCAATAAACTTTGGGCCCAGAGAGAGAACTATGGAGACTGAATGTAAATAACACATGCTATGTTCCCCCTTTTTTTTTTCCTTGTTTTATTTTTTTTCGCTTTTGTCCTGATTTTTCTCTTATAACATGATTCATAAGGAAATATATATATATATATTATATATATATATATATATATATACATATATATATATGAATGTACATGTATAACCAAAAATTAAAAATAAAAGAAAATGCTAATTTTAGATCTCTCTGTATCCATATTTATAAGTGTATACACAGAAAGACAGAGAAAGAGAAAGAGAGAGAGGAGAAAGAAAAATAATAGAACTTCCTGTCATGATAAACTGTTTTGTCCAGTATTAGATAATGCTATCACTCAGCTCTGATAAAACAATACTAAGTTCCCAAAGAAGTCTATATAATATAGTAAGTTAAAATTTAGGCAACTATTATAGAGAATAATGAAATCAAAATCTTTCAGTTTTTTATATTTCCCAACTTGAGAGTTAAAATAGAATAAAGGAGGAAGAACTGATCTCAGAAAAAAGAACTGGATTCATGTTCTCTGACACATGCTAATTGCATATAGAGAGTTTCTCTGCCACTAAAATCACAAATCCCATCTGTAATCCCACTACTAAATACTAAATCTCTGTAGAGTATTTGTAATAGAAGTAATATTTGTACAGCAATCTTATCCTATTTTCTAAAATATATTCCAAACTAGATCATTATATAAGTATTAATGAAATAGAAGTGATATTCTCAAACTGCATTTTATTTGGTTGGTAATTTTTTTTTTAAGTCAATTCATGTTTATACTATGTAGTGTGAAGTTGCCCTACAATTGCAATGGATACTTTTTTTTTTTTTTTTAATAATAGAAATGGGTTGATGGTGGGCTTACCAATGGCCTTCCTATCTTGCCTATGGGGCGAACAGTGACTGTTTCACCTTTTAGTGGTCGATTAGATATCTCTCCAGAAGACAAAGGACAGCTGGATTTATATGTTAATATTGCCAATCAAGATATTATGGTAAGATTTTTTTTTTTAGTTATTCAAAAAATTTGAATGAGTAATTCTTCTAGGAGTAGCACTGAATTTAACAACCTTCATAGAAGTTTTTAATTTTAGAAAATGTTTATAAATTGCATAATCAGGTAAACAATTTGGATATTGCTTGAAAATATTTATTTTATGACAAGAAGAATAAAGAATACTGAATATTGTCTGTCTACTTAAGCACTTTGAACATTATCCTGACAAAGTTTATTATCTTTTCACTTATTATTATTTTTTATTTTCTCTATCTTTTGTGAGGCTAATTTTAAAATCAGTTTTGAATTAGGTCCTTTGTTTAAAATGATTGCAATAATAAAGCATGTCAAATATATAAGATCAAATAAATATTCTTATAGGTATTAATACATAAGATTTTAGATTAGATTACATTATTTTTATTATGAATTCTGCATTTTTTAATTAAATTGATCTGTAGTGAGTTTAGACTGACAAATTCATATCTGTCTTCAGTATCTCTTGTCTCATAATTAAAATTTGTTTCTTTTCATTATAGTTGTCTATGGCCAACCTGATAAGATTAAATCAAGCTCTTTTTCCACCAAGCCAAAGGAAAATGGAATCATTGTATCAAAATGGATTTGATGATGCTACCAAGTTTTTACTAAAAGAAAATTGGTTTGAATAAAATGCTTAAAGTTTATTATGCAAAACAGAATTTAAAGGACTTCTGAAATAGATTCTAATTAAACCTGAAAAATTCTATCATCTGTCAGTTTTCTTTGTCAGTAGTAAAGACAGCAAAATATTTAAAATTAGGACTTGTAAATCATTAAAAAGAAGCATACTCAAATGATAATCCTTTTTAAAGAATACTAATGTTTTATAAAAATGAATACTAATTACAATTTTACTAAAGTAATGGTTTGAACCCCACTTCTTACTAGAGAGTGACACTATGTATGTCACTTATCTTCTCTGGACTTCAGGTTTTTAAAAATTTCTTTGTCTTAAAAATTTCTAAAGTTCTTTCCAGCTTAATAGTTTTGATCCTGTGATTCTATATTCTGGAATAAACAATGGGTTGTTTAAAAAAACCAAAAAAGGAGTATTTTAGCTCTCCTGAGGAAATTGTAATAGCTCATTTCTGTCTTGTAGATTGTATTGTGTCTGCAGTACAATGTCTTCCTATCCCTCTGTCTTCATAAGTATAGTAGTACTCAGGTCAAAGAAATACTCTTTCATAATGAGCTGGTCCTATTAAGAGGGAACCTCAGGTACTCATTATAGGAGTTGAGGCTTATAATCTCAAGAGGTCTATAAATCAAGGGAAAAAAACAACAACTAAAGTTTGTTTCTGATACAGTTACTCTGAGTAACTCAATAGTAGGGATCAGGTGAGGAGGGAAGGGGAAACTAATTGAAATTCCACAGTGACCCTTGAACTGACTTGTTCCTTCTTTTTTCTCCATAAATATTCTTTCCATTGTTTCTTAACTGAAATGATTTTTCTGATAGAGGAAAGTATCTAAATTACATTGAATTATCCTGGCCTCCACAACCTCAGCAATAAAACTTACAGGCTCAAATATTAAGATTTAGGCATGATAGCTACAAGATTCAGGGAAGCAAATAAAGTTTATAGGTTGAAAATAGCCTTTTATAGTAAGTTTTACAACTGATAATAATTACCATGGATTACTGTTGGTTTAGAAGTTATTTGAGCATCAGAACAAAGCCAAACAAGAATTCCTAGAGAGAATCCTTAAAAGATAATCTTATGTTTTATTGGTTCAAATTCCGAAACAATTCAGAAAGTTCAGAGAACATCTTAGGCTCCATTGTCATGAACTTTTAGATGTAAAGAATCCTATCTGCCTGCAGTTCTTATAGTCTGTCTACAATTCTAATGTTCAGTTAAAAAGATAAATGTGAGGTGTTTCCATTCCCTAGGAGCTATGAATTGTTATGGTACCTCTAAGAACAATGAATTAGATAATTCTTAATTAGCCTAATAAACATTCTTCAAATCTGAAATGCCTATTTATAGGTTATTTTTAAAACATACATTTTATTTGACCAAGTTGTTTTTTTATTTGCATCATGCACTTTTGAGTGATTAAAGCATTTTATTAAGCACTATGTGCAAAAGCACCATATGCTAAACATTGGAGTTACAAATGGAAATGTAAGAGTTTCTGCTTATTACATTCTAATGAAAAAGACACACATAGATAGATGGTTTTAGCTGCAAGTCAAATGGAAAGGTTGGGGTCCTTAGGGTGTGGTGGCAAAGCAGGTAGTAATGATGAAGTTTGATACAGAGCAGAGAGTTGTGGGAACCCCTTCTGATTGGCACAGGTCCAACGTGAAAAAATTCACGAACCCGAAAAATTAGACTGGCAAAAAGAAGTTTATTGGCACTGAGAAGTCAGCTTTTACTAGGAGCCTGACTGACTTCCTCGGTGGCAAGGTCCTGACAGTGAAGATAAAGGTCTAGCAGAGAAATTCTGGCAGAAAGAGAGAACGAAGTGTTAACTCTGAGAAGAAAATGTCTTCTCAGCAGGTAGGGGGTCCTTGCAGGCAACTATGCCAAGAAGAGAGGAAGGTTTCTACAAGGCATGGTCCTGCTTTTGGGCCTCTGCAAAGAAATGAGCCCTTTAAATAGGAAATCTGAGTCTGAAGTTTCAATTGAAAGAGATTACTTCAATGTCGTTTGTCCCCAGGCCTCGATTTCTGGTTGAATGACACCACTTACTGGGAGTGGTCCTGAGCCAATCTTAATGAAACTACTTAACTTACCTGAAGAGTGGGTCCCTGTCAGGAGGGTTTCAGGGCTCACCCCAAAGGTCAAGGAGGACAGTTTCAGGATTCTCCCATCAGTAATGCTTTTTAAAAATAATTTCTACTGACAAATTATGGGTTTCTAATGTTGAATCATTTGATAATGCCAGATTTGATAACAAAAACTTTTGCTTGATTTATATTCATTTATTTGAACAGTTTTTAAAATCTGGTTTTATGATGTTTTGTCAGGCATGGACTCTTAATTACAAGGAGACAGTTGGAAACAAAACCCAACTGAATTGCTCTTCCTTAATTGTTTTGCATTTATTTTCATATCATTTGAAATTCCTCTTTAAATCAATTTTATGGCTTTTAAAATACTAAAATAATACCATTTGTAGGCTAGAAGTAGTATGCCCATCTTTCCATTAAGCATGCTGCATAAAATTGGTCCAGTGTTGCCTATATTTTGTTATTTTTTCCCCCTCTTTAATTGTAATTTAATTAAATCTTTAAATGTTTGGAAATGTGTGAGATATTTTTATGCTGTTATTAATGGTTATCAAAGAAATTTTAATCTTTAATCATTGTGGTAAATATTACTTTTTCTTGAAAAAGTGGAAATTTTAGTATGAAGAAGCATATCAGTTTATATCCATTTTTGGGGAAAGGAAGGGGAATATACCATAAAACATTATAATGACATGTTAGAGACATTGGTTAAGGTACCATATACCAACATATTATATGAAGCATGCCTAGGAATGTTTAAATTTCTCAGTGCATTTGTGAATATTCTCAGATATATGTAGATCTAAAATGTGCATCTTTTACTAGCTAGATTTGAGACAAAAAAATCTTTAATAACAAGCATAGAAAATCTAATTATAAATCACTTACTTCTGATCTAGACATTTGGATTATTATTTACTATATTATGATAATTATGATTTATTATAATTTGAAGTTTGGTAGATTTCTGGATCCCTATTGGGATAATTTTACAATATCTTCATATCTATCTTTTAAAATATCGTTAGTTTTTTAATTGCTTTTCAGTAACATTCGTCACTCTGTTACCATGGTAACTTGCCATTTTTATGGAGAAAATTGAATTGGTTTTAAATTCAGTAGTCCTCAAAAGGAAAAAGAAATACATCCAAGAATCTAAATATGTGCAGATTTCAAAAGATCATAAGAATATTTTGAAATCAAACTGGAAGGTAAATTGAAGGTAATCTATTTTACATGTGACTAAACTGAAGTCACATATCAGGGCTTTGATTAAGCCCCAAGCCTCATGACTCCTAATCTAGTTATTTCTAGAAAAAAAAAAAAAGTGAAAATCTAGTTATATTTTTTTTTTTGGCAGTCTTGATCTATGAAATTATGGTTCTAGAGAACTTCCAGTCAAAAAAAGTTCTTCTAGCAACACTTGTTATTACAATCCCATTATTGGGTATTTTGTAGTCTTAGAGCAATTTTAATCTCTATATATGAACTGGACTTACAGCTTGACTTTTCAATATTTACTCACCTATTAATAAATAATCTTTGAAATTAGCTTTACCAATATTTTACTTTTCAATTTTTAATTACTTTTTAATAACTGAGCAAATAAGAATCAACATTAAACAAATTTATTATATACTTTATGTTGATAGAAATGATGATTGAATAATATTAGTGATTTCTAGTATTTTGGGTATGGACCTGATTGATAACTCCAAGTTAAAGAACTCATCAGTAAAGATCAGCAACTTTCTGCAATTTATAGTCAGAGAATTGTGTTGGGGGCACTAAGAATGTGATAGTCAAAGTCATATTGCCATTATATGTCAGAGGTGAGATTTTTCCCTAGATCTTGTTGATTCTAAAGCAGTCTTCATTAATTATGCTACCTCTTTGCCCTCCATTTTATGGTTAAATACTTTAAAGATATTGGTTTCATTGATTTAGCCACTTCTTTTGGCCATGCAGATCACAGCTCCTTCATAGGAGGACAATGTGTTATTGTGGTTTAAGAATATCACCTGGTGATTATCATTCCAAAGATTAACTTCCTCAAATTTATCTACTTCTATTTGAATAACAGACATAGCTATCACTATGCTCTATTTGAACCTTCCAAATAGCTGTGCATTTAATATCTATTTGATCTTGGGTATATCATCCAGAGGGCATGTAGGTAGGGCAGCAGATAGAGTGCCAGGCCTGGAGTCAGGGAAGACTCATATTCCTGAGCTCAAATCTGGCCATAGAAAAGTAATATGTGACTCGTCAAGTCACTTAAACCTATTTTCCTCAGTTCCTCACCTGTAAAATGATCAAAAGAAGGAAATAGCAAACCTCTACTTTGAAAAGAAAACTCTAAATGCTGTCAGAGTCAAGCACAACCAAAAAACAAGACTTAAAAAATATCATGGAGAGGAAAAAAATATTATCCATATTGCTTTCTTCTCATTCCTCATCACTTCATCACTTTTTAACCAATTGCCATTTGGGAGTTTCTAACCTGACCAAGCAAACTCTTAAAGGTTTTTAATTCCTTATTCAACACTTTTTTAACGACATTATTTTTAATTTTCTCTTTGTGTTTATCTTTGGATAGGTTGTATTTCAGTTTAACATTAAAAATCTACTATATGCAAAGTGACTTTTTTCTAGAAATTTGGTTGTACAAAAAAGAGAACTTTGATGATCTTAAAAGATGATAATAGGGTCATGTGCTTTAAGGATGGAGATAATCTGGAAATTTAGTAGAGAAAAAGAAAAGACCTACTTGCGGTTAAAGAGACTGTCAGTAGGCTCTACCATTGATAAACCAAAAGACAGCTTTGAGATGGGAGGGGATATGATTAAGGACATAAGTAAACTGGTAGACCTTGGTAAAAAAAAAAAAAAAAAAAAAAAAAAAAAAAGTCTCTGCAAGACAAATACAAGAAGAAAAACTAGGGAAAGGTAATGAGTAAATTGAAAAATTGAAGTTTAGAACTGGGGAGAATAGGGAGCATGTCTTCAATTTTCTTGACCAAAACTTACTGTTCAAAGGGAGAGGGAAAGGGTTACATGTGACTTGAGAAAAGGGATGATTTGTAACTGATGCTGTGAGCAATTTGATAAAGTGGCAATTAGGGAAGAGTGAAGAACTAGTTGAAATATAAATTTGTAGAACCAAGCCAGTTTGGTCTTGTGACTTCATTAGCATTCATTGTCATAGCAGCAAGAGTGGGAGAAAAAAACAGATCAAGATTTGGAAAGGGATAGATGGTAAATGAGCAAGATATTAGAAAGCAGAGGATGAAATTGAATTGGTTAATTATAGATTCAAGATGTTGAAGAGAGGCCAGAGCAGTTATAATGTAGTAGCAAAAGCAGGGAGGTGTAGAACGACAATAGATAGAGGAATTAAGCAGGGGAAAGATATTTTCCTGTTTGAAATATGTAGCACACTTTTTGTGCTCCTGATAAAAAGCATCATCGCAAGATTTCGTGCTTGAAGGAACCTTAAAGAGTTTCTAGTTTAGCACTCATTTTTTTAGACAAGAAGACTAAAGCAAAGAGGGGTTTAATGTCTTACTCTGTCACATAGGCAAGGAGCAGATCTGGAATTTGTACCCAAATCTTTTGATTCTAAATTCAGTTCAAAAGCTATGCTGCCTCAGTATAGTAAGCAATTTCATCACCTATTAAAAATAGGCAACCCTAAGGTGAATTATTTTGGGGGAAAATTTAACCTCAAGAAGTTTGACATAACTTGGATTTCTTATTGCACATTGGGGCTATTCATGACCTCCACCGAGGGTGGGACTATAAGGCTAAACTGATCCCTATCAGTGTCCTTGCCTTAGGGAGTAATTTTATAATTCAGGTTGTGTGTAATTAACTGAGAGAAGACACTTTCATAGGAATACAGCCTTAAACTATAACTTAATTGTGACTTGAAAGTAGAGCTATAGCTAACAAAGTTGCAAGTGTTGGTCCCATCTTGTTTCCCACCATCTCTTAATTAGCATTTAAGTACCTCTTTTAAAAGCAATTTATATTTTTATTTCTGGGTTAGATTTCTGCTATTAGAATGTAAACCCAGATTTCCCCCTAATAGTGGAAGAAAAGGTCAGGCAGGAGTGGGGGCCTTTTTTAATTTTGTATTTTGCAGTTTTACTTTGTACTCCTTTTGACAAATACCTGGTTAGATGGGCGATGCCCTTTCTTGCAAGATCATAATAAAGCCCTTTTTGCTTTTTCTTACTTTGAAAGTGTCTGTTTTTTGGATATTTCACCATACAAGGCTCTCTGCCAAACCCATCTAGTAACTCTAGACCCTATTAGCTTAGGAGGAAAAAAAAAAATGACCTGGTCATAAAACTTCACAATCTGGCCACAATCTTCCTTTACAACTAATCAGATTACATCTTTCATATTATTTAAGTCAAAATGGATTGCTGGCTGTCCCTTGTGTTATGCCACAATTCTCTTTTATTGTCCTGACTCAGTTTCCCTAATTGTTCTGCCTCAATTTTTAATTGTTCTGCTTATTCCTTCAAAACCACCCCTCCCTCTTAATTAGAATATCTGATAAGGATAAAAGATTTTATGTTTTAGGATATTAGAATGCCTCCCATCCCAAGCTATCAGATATACCGTCTTATCAAGATGCCTCTCCCCATCTCCTTCCCCCATTATGTTATCCCATCTCACCTCACCCGGTCAGAGTCCCCTTTTGCTCTCAGCACCTTGACTCCATCTCTGCCACAGTCTACCCCCTGAGTCTGAGTCACATATATACAGGTCATCGAGAACTCACATTGTTTGCTCAATTCTTGAAGACTATAGTCTCATTTAGCTGTGAGACCAAACCATGGATCCATTTGGCCCCAGTAAATCTCTCCTTTTAAAATAAATTATTAAATACTCCCTAATCTCTATTTTGCCTCAGTGTCTCCCACATTAGACTTGGACTCTACAATCCATTTTCCATCACCATGCATTTGGACAGTCTTGTATAATATTCAAAATGTACTCCTTTCTTATCTACACTTTTATGAATGCCTATCTTCCTACAAGAATTGGCTCTGGTGGTGTAGTGCCACAGTTCTGTTTTAATGTCCTGACCCAGTTTCCCTAATTGTCCTATTCAGTTACTCTGCCTCAGGATATAACCATTCCCTTTTAATGTTAGGATAAAGGTTTTATATCTTAGGCTATATTTATTCCCTCTTAATGTTTGATGGGATAAAGGTCTTTATCCATTTTAGACATCATTAGAATATAGCCTCTCTAGTACTTCCCATTATGTCATCCTAAGTGCCTCCCCCCATTATGTCATCGTTCTTGTTACCCCATAAAGAATGCTGTATCCAATATTCAAGGCTGGATTCTTTGAGATGATTGTCTCATTCAGCCTTGGGACCAACCATGGATCCATTTGGTCCCAGTAAATCTCTCCATTTAGTAAATTCTGTATTGAATACTCTCTAATCTCTATTTTGCTCCATTTCTCTGGCAGTACAGTGGTACTGATCCCATGAACACTAATGGTCTCTTCCATCCTGCACAGTATACTGATAGATTCTACCAGGATGATAGGGGTGTGTTTGGGTCATAAAAGTCCTTTTGTGTTAATCTTGGCATCTGGTAGTTAATAAATAAATGCTCAGATTTATAATTTGTAATTGCTTTGTGGATATCTAAAAATTTCCATTCTGTTCTCAAAATTAACCTAATTGAATTATTTTTCTATTGCTGCATTCCTCAGAAAAATAATGCATGCTGCAAGTACACAAAAAAGATTTCTGCAAATGCATGGTATAGACATCTGTTGTAATAATCAGCAATTATATTGTTGTAAATAGATATTACCTTGAAATTCTGTTACTTTATTCAAGTTTATTCTTGAAAACATACAACAACAAAACATAATAAAGGGTCCACATAGTTAAGCCTCCTCTGACCCTCTGTATGTGAAATCCATGAGTCTCATTTGCATTGCAATTTGATGTAGGCCTATGTGGATTTTCTTTCTGTTTCTGAATAAAGAACAGGGTTATATTTATGTCTTGAACTGCTTTGAATTTTATGGACCAGGAACTTTCTGTAGCTGTTCACTTTGCTGTTGATAATGAGGGAAAATTTGGTGGATTCCTTCTTTTATTTTAACCACATAATTAAAGAAATTTAGAGGAAAGAAACTGATTATATTATTTTACATCTAGTTTAGACTTTGAAAATTCTAGGACAAGAGTTGTTTTGGTTTATTTTTCTATATGAACAGCAATAAGCCAGTTAAGTCCTGAGAATGACCATTCAAGGTTAAGTCTGTAGAGGCCTGGAAAGATTCAGAGAGCTGGAACTCTGAAAAGGTGTACTTGAATCCAGAACAGCAGAATATTTAAGACTACGTACCTACTCAATGTGATATAATGGTTCTATAAACAAATACTTAGATAATATGGTGATGTTATGGCTCTCCTCAGGATGGTACCTGCTGAATGTGGTGTGGCAAGAGGTAGGGAAGGATTGGAGGGCTGAGGGAGAGGGACAGAGTTTCTCTTCCACAGCAGCTCAGTAGAGAAGACTTCAGGCTCCAGGCTCCAGATTCCAGGGTCCAGGATCCATCTTGGAAGAACCTCATGGCAGCTTGCCTGCCTCCTTCACTTCTCTTCCTAAAGACCAAGAACTTTGATCCTGACTCTGACAGATCCTGAGGCCCTCTAGAAAAAACTAGCCCCGGACATTATAAAGTCTGTCCATAAAAAAGAAAAATATTAAATAGATATTGCTGATTAATTTTATAAATGCAACATGGCTAAAATACATACTTAAAACTGTACAAAGCAGGGGGAAAATAATTATTCTGAAGATTTTCAAAGAGTAGAAATAAATCCAAAATTAAATGAGATCCTAAATATAATTTGTGGGTATGTATTTGAATACATCTGCAAATATATCAGTGATGTCAAATTCAAATAGAAACAGATCCTTGTATTAGCATGTTGATTCAGAAAATCACAAAATTAACATTACCTATGTTGTATTTTTTTTTTTTTTGGGTAAATCTTTCCTGATGATATTTTAATATGGTTAAAGTTGGACTCTAGAGTGTGCACAGCACCAAGTTGACAGCTCTGCTCTAGACACACTCTGAAGGTCCCTTTAAAATGAAAATAAAACAAGTCCCCTCCCCACTTTGGGGTATGTGGGACAGGTGCTAAATCCCCTTCCCCAAATTAGCTAATCAGCAACATCTTCAGGTACAAAGGAAAAGCATTTATTTAGTCCCTGCAAGGAGAGACCCAGCACACCTGGGAAGCATTTCAGCTCCCAGCATGTGCCCACCTGACAAGCCAGAAACAGTGGAGCTGGTTAAATAGCAAAAGACCCAAGCCTTTTCACTGGATAGACTAAAGGAAGTAACCATCACCAACCAATGGTCACCAATGTTGTCTGTTCCTGTGGGCCACTTCACTTCCTGTAACTAATTTAGGTTTTGGCCTTTAGAGACCTGGGCCCAAGACCTGATCTTATGGTTCTGAAGACCTCTGGAAATAGGGATCACATTCATAGGCTAGATTCATAGACTTTTTGAGAAAACTTCACCTATCTCCCTCAGGGGGAAGGAATTACTTTAACAAATTATTACCTCAGAGTAATATTTCTCACAAATTCTCATAAAAATGATATATATTTTCAAATCAAATAAGCCTATGAAATGTTTACCAGCTGTGTCATTTATATACTCATAATATAAAATATTAAACTTGAAAACCTCAGAGTTCATTTATTCCAACATATACCTGAGGATACAGTGAAATGACACATTTAGTAATGATCATCATCATCATCATTAGTTCAAATCAGCATAGTAAAGTATTTGATTTCAGTGCTTAAAATCTAAGAGAGTATTTACTTATGGGCTTATTAGATGATGGCAATTTAGAGAATGAATTCTTTATGGTAATGAGGTTATATTTAGGGATCCAAAAAGCAATGGCCTAAATTTTATTCTGGAGCCTACAAAAAAGAAAGACCCAGAGAGGTATCTCTAACTTTTTAGATAGATTCTCTATGGCTAATCTGTAGGAAAACATGGACAAGAATTGAACAGGTTGCAGAGATTGTCATGTGGTGACTGGGTAATAACCTTATCAGTGAGATAATTATTATTATTTTTCCTGAGGCAATTGAGGTTAAATGGTTAAGTGATTTGCCCAGGGTCACACAGCCAGGAAGTGATAAGTGTTTGAGGCCAGATTTGAACTCAGGTCCTCTTGACTTCAGGGCTGGTGCTTTATCCACTTCACCACCCAGCTGCCCCAAGAGCATACTTCTTTTGAAAATAGTCTGCAAGGTACTATTCTAGGTCAAGGAGGCAAAGATTAAAAATAACATTCTCCCTGCCTATAGAAAGATCTATTAAGGAACATACAGACAAATAAGCAATTTATAAAATGCAATATGGTGAGAGCAAAAGAGAAATAAAAATACAAAACTAAGAAAATGAGTAGAAAAAGATCACTTTTAGCTGGGTGTACCAGGGAAGGATTTGTGGAGTTAATGGTTACTTGACCTTGAAGGAGGAGAAGGATCTCAATAGGCAAAGATGTGAAGGAAATAAATTCTAAGCATAGGAAACAGCCCATGTAAATGCATGGAGGCAGGAGAGGGCAGCATGAGATTGGAGATCAGCTAGTAGTCCAGTTTGGCAAGAATCTAGAGTGTATAAAGGGAAAGTATATGAAATAAAACAGGAAAGTAGATTGCAGGTCAGCTTTAAGTGTTAGAATTAGGAGTTTGCATTTTTATACTGTAGGCAGTAGGAAGCCCATGGAGCATTTTAATAGGAGAATTACATGGTCAGACCTATGCATTAGAAAATTTATTTTGGCAGCTATTTGAAGAATGGATTAGCAATAGGAGAGAGTGGAGGTAGGAAGACCAGTTCAGAGACTCTTAATAGTCAAAGTTGGGGGGAGTAAGCAGGGGCTGAACCAAAGTCATGGCAATAAATGGAAAGAGAGAAAACTGTTTAAAATATAAATTGGAAATAGAATTGCCAAGAATTGACAACTAGAAAAATCAAAAGAGAGTTGTTTCTAGCCCAGTTTTCTGGAGAGATTATAATGCCATCAAAAGATATAAGGAAGTTTGGAGAAATTGCAAAATTGCAGGAAATGTTATGAGTTTGAAATATGTTGAATTTTATTAACTAGTCAAACTGACAAGATTTTATGAGCAATGGATAATATAAATATTTGATTTACTCTCTTTGACACTTTGAAAGATCTTATGATAGTTAGTAATCTACAGACTTCTTCAGATAATTTACAGATACCTTCAGTATAATATTATGACCTTCACAATCTGGAACTCTGCCTAGGGATCTATAAAATTGCACATATCTTTTGACCCAGCAATAACATTAATAGGTCTGTACCCTAAAAAAAGATCAAAGAAAAAGGAAATGTATGTACAAAAATATTTTTAGCAACTTTTTTTGTAATGGGACAGAATTGAAAAGTGAAGCAATGCCCACCAACTGTGGAGTAGTTGATTAAGTTATATTATGTGATTGTGATAGTACTATTGTGCTATAAGAAGTAATGAGTAGAATGGTTTCGGAAAAACCTGGGAAAATTTATATAAACTGATACAAAGAGAATTGGTCAGAATTAAGGGAACATTGTAGCAGCAATATTGTAAAGATAATTTAATTGTGAATGACTTAGATCCAATGATCCAAGACAGTTCCTAAAGACCCATGATGAAAAATACCATTCACTGCCAGAAAGAAATGATGAACTCTTGAGTGTAATTTAAAGTATAATATGACTAATGTGGAAATTTTTTGCATATTTTTGCATATCATGTATATAATTGATATTCTTGTCTTCTCAGTGAAGGGTTGGGAGGAAAGGTTGGGAGGAAGAAATTTGGAATTCAAAGTTATAAAAAATGTTAAAATTATAAAAAAAAAGAATTTGTGATATAATTATTATTTTTACTTTGTCTTTTCCCAGGTTTGAGCTGTTCATCATTTATTTAAACAAGTATTTCAGATCTGTGATTTTTCATATTTATTTGTTTTTTTTAACTTGATATTCATCTTGATATTTGCTTTTATCAGCAAACTTTTTTAGTTAATTAAAAAAATTATATCATAATAATTTAAATCTAACTTACATTTCACTACCTAATGAGCCTTTGTTTATAACAAAATTTTAAAAATAGCTAAACAAACCACTATCTTTTGAAAATTTATGGAACTTCTCAGAATCACAGTTCCTTACCTCTCCAATGAAATGAAAATGATACAAGCCAATATCTGACTTCATACTAACAATACTGAAGTGAGCACTATTTTACCAAAAAATTATTAAGCAGTTACTATGTGCAAAGTACTATAATTCTTTAAAACATTGTCAGATTCACATTTGATGATAATAAATATTTTTCACTCTACATTTATTGACTTCCAATACTTTTCTCATGGAAAACATCTGTGATCTAGATTATGAAATATCTGTATACTTTACAAGTCTTTGATCTCTTTCAATTCTTAATAACCATATTTTCCAATAGAATTTTCCCCATCTTTTTCTGATTTTTGATGTTGTAATAATGGTATCTCACAATGTCTGCTGCTTTGATTTGAAGGATTTTGTAAATATCTGTTTAGGACTTATATACTCATTCTGTGTAAGACTTCTTCTCATACATTGAATTTTTCTTCATGACCCTTCATTTTATTTATAATAACTATAAGGTAAGATTACCAAATATCTCATGGAAAAATATTTTGTTGCCCTTAAGTAAATAATAACATGTAAAGTATGCATTTATGTCTTTCACATTTTAGTTGATTTCTGAAAGATTACTAAGATTATGATGAGAAGACATAGTACTGATAAAAAGCAAAGGGAGTAGAATCAACAAAAGAGTTCAGATAATGGCATCAATATTGTAAAAAAATCAATTGTGAAATTTTAATTAATATAATTATCCACAGTTCCAAATTGTGAAAAAATACTATCTATCTCCAGATAGAGAATTAGTGGGCTTGGAATGCAAATTGAAACTTTTTTTTTTTCTGAATATGCTTAATGCATACATGTTTTTGCATGACTTCATTTGTGTAATGAATATTTTTTTTCTTACATCCTCAATGGGTAGGAAAGGGATGGAAAGAAGAAAATTTGGTATTGAAAATAAAATTTTAAAAGAGAATACTACAATTTTCATAGATGAAAGATCACAGGGAGAGTATTCCAGTCAAAGGAAACAATGTGAACAAATGAAATGGGCAAAGGAAAAGTGAGTTTTTTAGTATGCCTAAAGGATAGATCACTTGAACTGAATAGTGTCAACGAAAGCTGGAAAAGTTAGAGTCAGATTAGAACTTTGAGTGCCAATTTAAAATATTTGTAATTTGACAGCCATTAGAAACTTATGAAGGGTTTTTTTTTTTTTTTTTGAATAGTTGAATGATTAGAAGTATGTATAAGAACAAACTTGATCAGACATAATGCTTTCTAGGGAGAATTGGAAAATGGAGAGATTAGAAATTTTAGGGAGTCTTTCCAGTAGTTCATATGACAAATAATAAAGATATGATAGATATAAATAAGAATTTTTAAAATGGGACTGCCAGTGGAGAAGGGAAAAGGAGAATTGCAAAATGATACCAAGGTTTTAAGGATAAATAATTTAGAGAATGCCTGTGCCATTCATAGAATGTTATGAAAAATTAGGAAAGTTAGGAACAGAAATAAATGAATTTTAGCTGAGCAAAGATGTTGATTTTAGTTTTGGACACATTTGGCTTGAAGCAGAAGGTCAAGGTAGAATAGTTGTAAAGAAAACAGCATGGGGTGACGGCACAAAACAATTGAATCTCGGCTCAGAGATTTGATTTGCTTTGTAAAAAACCTCATACTCTGAAATACTTTAAGAAAAGGGAACAGGATACAGAGGCAATTAGAGAAGATTATGCCACCAGCTCTCCCATTTCTTTTAGGCTCTGTATGGAGTCATCTTTATCTCTCTCCTTTATAAGAGATTTCAAAGTGGGGCTCTTCAACACGAGAGAGAAAAGCACACTCTCCCTCCCCCCATTTCCAACCAAAAAATGTGGCACAAGGCTGTTTTTTTTAATGGTTGAGAAAGTTTAGAATATTAATTGCTAAATAATTTTTGCTCCTGTTTCAATATATTGCTAAATTAATCTATGTTTTCTCTCATCCTCCCCCACTTATAATCAAGAGAGAGAATAAAAATACATAGAACTATTCAGGTTGCTAATATCCTGCTTTAAGACAGTGGATGTGTTAAAATACATATTTGGGTAAAAAATTCAAATCTTTTTATAGATATATGTCAAGAAGTAGAAAATACATATCAAGTATACATATCAAAAATGTTTTTTTTTTCCTTTTAAATGATATTTGGGGTGATTGAGACTATCACTAAAATGATTGACTGTAGAATCCAGTCTGGGTAGAGAAATCAGTAAAATTGGAAGAGGGCTGATGACATAAGAGAATAATATGGGGTCAGTGGACAGATGAGTATAATGAAAAGAAAGAACATTTATTAGTAATAGAGGAATGGGAGATATGGATCTATCAATAAATCTTTGTTAAACATTTACTTCAATTCAGACATCATTGTGGTAGAGACACAAAAGCAAAAATAAATAGTACTTCTTGCTTTTAAAGAGCTTATCAGCTAGGAGACTCACTATTTCTAAAAACCTGCTTTGTATATTTTCTTGCACATAGATGGCATTTATTCTTCAATGAAATGAATTGAATGAGAGCTTTACAATATGAAGAGATCTAATGTGTCAGAACAATAGGGATTTTTATTTAGAACTGAAAGTGACTTTTCAATTCATTAAATCCAAGATCTCTGTTCTACAGATAAGAAACTGAAACTCAGCACCAACCCTAAAGTCAGGAGGACCTGAGTCCAAATCCTGCCTCAGACACTTAATACTTCCTGGCTGTGTGACCCTGGGCAAGTCACTTAACCCTAATTGCCTCAGCAAAAAATTCCAAAAAACAGAAACAGAAACTCTTAAAGATAAGTGACTTGCCCATGGTATGGTCACACAGTTAGTTAATAAATGTCCAAGCAGTGATATGAACTCATGTCTAGGTCTTCAAGCTCAGATCTCATTGCATTGCAACTCTACAACTACCTTATCTACCACTGATTTTTTTTTTAACCCATTCATCTCAAATATTGAACTTTCACAAGCCCATCTTAATTCATATATTGTAACAAGTTGCTTTTGTGCCTAAATGTCACTCTTATATACCTGTCCAAACTCTTTAAAGGAAATGTTAAAGAAAACTAGGAAGGTGTTTTTGAAAGCCATCTGTCCTTGCTGAAGAACTAGTATCCAGCATCCATTCAGATTGCTACCAGCTGTGACTTTTGAGCTGGATTGGTCCCATGGAAATAAAAACAGGTGTCTTACACAGTGTAAATATAGTTAGACAGATGGAATGTTTAGAATGAAGATGAGTATTCCAAAATAGATAGCCATTATCTTTCTCTTCCTAAATAATCCATGAATATCAATACAATATTGTTGGGGAAGGTAGAGAGCTGGGGGAAAAAATTATGCTGAATTTTAATGAGCACTATATATCCAAAGAGCCAATATAATGTTTTAAAAATACTTAATTATTTCACTCGTTTAATACTTCTATTTTTCCATGTTACTTTTGTGCTTATTTATTTGCTTCCATTGTGAATCTGCTCTTACCACTGACATCTACATAATCATGATAAATACTGTTATTAAAATCTCTTTTAGATATCTGTTGGATTTCTTCATTAGGAACTTGTTTCTTTCATCTTTTACAATATCAGTTGATCTGTAACACCATTTGTAAAAACATCACAGAAATACTTTGTGGAAAATAAAAATAATTATTTTATACAATTGTTATGTGTAATCAATTAATAAGAATTTGTTAAGATCTACTTTGTGCCAAGTACTATGCTAGAACCCAGGGCATACAAATGCAAAGACTGAAAGAATACCCACCAGTATGATGTCTACATTCTAATGAAAGAGATTACTTAACATTTATGATATTTTTTTATCCTTTCTATTTATTTTAATTTAACTCAACATTTTTAAGCATCTGCACAAGTTTCTTCAAGAAGTTGCTCAAAGATATAAAGTAAAACAGTCTATCCTTGATTGATACATAAGAGGCAAACCTTGAATACATTGTATCTTAGTTTCAAAAAAGCATTTGACAAAGTCTCTTATGACACCCTGGTAGACAAAATTTAAAAATGTGGTGGAGATGACACTTCATTTAGTTACAGCTTATTCAACAACTATACCAAAAGTGTTTTGATTAATGGATTATTGTCAAAATGCAGAGATCTCTAGTGCCATACCAAAGGACTGATCTGGCCTTCTCCTGTTCAATGTAATCATCAATGTCTTAGATGAAGACATAGAAGCTATATTTTTATTGAATTTTCAAGTGACATAAAAGCATAAAAAACAACTGATATGGTGGAAGACCAAATCAAGATTTTCAAAGAACTAAACTTGTGGAAATGGTGTGACAAACTCAGTAAGATGACACTCAACACTTAAAAGTTTTATACTTTGGATGAAAACTAAATCATCAGATTATGACTTTAATAGTAAAGAAATTGCATCTATAAAATTTCTTCATTTTTTTCTTTATCTTGCCTTTATTTTTATAAAATGAATTTTATTTTAATTTTTATTAGTTATCTTACTGGAATTTTCACTAAACTTAAAACTTCCGAAGAAATTAAGTGGGAAATAAAAGAAATTAGTTGAATAATACTGTACATAGTCCCATGAAGCAAGAATAAACAAGTACTCTATTTATTGGCTTATTATTATATATCTTTTTGTTATTGTTTAGTCATTCAGTTGTGTCTGACTATAGATATACACAGGCTCTTCTATCTTGCAAAGTTTGTTTAAGTTCATGTTCATTGTTTCCATGGCACTACCTATCCATCTGTCCTCTGCTCTCCCCCTTTGCCTTTTGTCTTCAATTGTTCCCATCATCAGGGTCTATTCCAATGAGTCCTATCTTTTGAGTCCTATCTTTCTTTTTGTAATTTTTTTATTAATTTTTATAATTATAACATTTTCTTTGACAGTACATATGCATAGGTAATTTTTTTTTTTTTTTTTACAACATTATCCCTTGTACTCCCTTCTGTTCCGAATTTTTCCCCTCTTTCCCTCCACCCCCTCCCCTAGATGGCAGGCATTCCCATACATATTAAATATCTTATAGTATATCCTAGGTACAATATATATGTGCAGAACCGAACTTTATTGTTGTTGTTGCAAAGGAAGGATTGTATTCGGAAGGTAAAAATAATCTGGGAAGAAAAATAAAACAAAACAAACAAAGAAACAAAACAATGCTCACAGTTTACACTCATTTCCCAGTGTTCCTTTTCTGGATGTAGCTGATTCTGTCGAGTCCTATCTTTTTATTATGTTGCCAAAGTATTGAAGACTGAGTTTCATTATTTGACATTTCCATGAATAGTCTGAATTAATTTCTTTAAGTATTGATGGATGTCATCTCTCTGATGTCCAAGGGATTGTGCAAAGTCTTTTTTAACATCACAATTCAAAAGTGTTGTTTCTGCAGCTCTCACTTTTCCTTATAGTCCAATTCTCACAGTCATACATTGCTAATGGAAAAACCATAGCTTTTGCTGTAAAGGACTATCAGGAAGATGATGCCTCTGCTTTTAAGTGTACTGTACAAATTTATCACAGCTTTCCTTTCTAGGAGCAAGTGGCTTTTAATTTCATGGTTGCAGTCACCATCTTCAGTGATTTTTGAGCCTTAGAATGTAAAATTTGACCTGGAATGGAAAGATTTTTTCTCCTATTTTCCAGGAAGTGAAACACTGTGCTATGAAAACCAGCAAAGCACAAAACGTTTTGATTTAGAAGTTCTAGCTATAAGAGTGTGTGTGTGTGTGTTGTGTATGGTTGTAGGTATAGATGTGTCAATGTCTACATGTTTACATACAAATACACATATACATATACATATAATTATTCACATGTTGTCTTCCCTATTAAAATATATAATCATTGGGGATAGGGACTGCTCCGTGGATACACGGGAGCCACCTGACAATGGCTGTTGGAGAACCAACCTGCAGAAAGGATCTCCTCTTGTAAGAGTATGATACAAGAAGACTGAGAGGCAGTTGCTATTGTCTGATGGAGAGGCTTTTGTGTTGTCTGACCTCTTTCCTCTTGCCTCTGCCTCTAATTTATCTCATCCCCAGTCCACAACACCTGTGTCAGCAAAGGCTACCCTGCAACTCCTTCAGATGTTATGATTCACAGCTGTGGAGCCTCTAAGAGAATTGACCTGTTCCTTAAGAAGTTTTTTGTTTGTTTGCTTTATTGTTATTTTGCTTTTCTTTGTATGTCCCACTCTTTACATAGTGCCTGACATATTAGTAAGGACTTAATAAACACTTATTGACTAAGTAGAATTATAAGAACTAATTCTTTTAGAAAGTACTGATATCATGCTAAAACTTTATAAAGGAAATGGACTCTTTAAAAAGTCTTTTTAAAAATCACCTGCTTAATTTGCGTATGTTTGATTTTGTTCACTTACTTAAAGAAGGTAGTGATAACATAATTAGGAGTCAGAG
The DNA here is from genome assembly GCF_048593235.1 of Sminthopsis crassicaudata. Classification (NCBI taxonomy): domain Eukaryota; kingdom Metazoa; phylum Chordata; class Mammalia; order Dasyuromorphia; family Dasyuridae; genus Sminthopsis; species Sminthopsis crassicaudata. Next base: position 228,832,360 of record NC_133619.1, read on the forward strand.
GTTTGTGTGTGACATAATGTATCTCTAATTGATTAGCTCAGGGTCCAGAAAAGAACTTTTTGTAAATAACAAAACTGAATCCTAGTGGTTTGCGTACAGTCATTTGGGCAATAATAGCAATGAGTATTCAAACTCAGGTTTTTTGACCTGAAATTCAATCTTTTTTCCCCTATTTCACTGAGGTGCCTCAATGGAAGACGTCTCTAAACAAGATATTATGATAAAATCAGTGATTTGAAAATTAGGGCAAAACCAAAGCCAGTACATGTGCTGGGAGGAAAACTAAACTAAACTAAACATTCTGTAAGACAGTAGATAAATAGCTTCCTAGAGTGGGAGAAACCAGTTGATTCCATCTAGGTAAGCTAATTGAGAGTGCTTTATTATATAGACTAATTAGACTGGGGCAAGGGTTCTTAACCTTTCCTGTTTCCTGGACCTCTTGCAAATCTGATGGATTCTGAAGACCATTTCTCAGAATAAGAGTTTTCAATACATAAAATAGAATATATTACAAAATATTTTAAGAAACCAATTCTATTGAAATATGGTTATAAAAATATACTATAACTTCATGGACACTAGATTAAGAACTCCTCAACAAGAATTTGTTAATGAAGCTTAAGATACATTGGGCTGATTTTTTTGGTAGCACCCTAGTTTTTAATACCCTATGTAAAATTTCGAATTTACTCTTTTGTTTATGAATAAAAACAAAAACCTCAGAAATCATGATTTTCAACAACAAATTGTATGCATGGTAAGAGAAAAGAAAGACTAGGTAAATGGAATCATGGATATAGTGAAAAGTGCATCATTTTGGCAAGAAGGAAAAAAAAAAACACCATTTATTTGGCACTTATTTTAAACAAGGCCCTATGTTAAATGTGTTACAAATATCTTATTCGATTCTCACAACAGACCTGGGATGTAAATGTTAAACAAAGGTTAAGTGACTTGCCCAGAGCTGTACAACTGGTTAAGTATCTAAGACTGGACTTGACCTCAGGTCTTTCTGCCTATGATTGTGTCCACTACATTATGTGGCAGTAATAGGTCTTTGGACCATGATTATATCACTTTAATATGGAGTAAGTGTCATGAAGCTTAAATCAGTTAAATTTATCGAATATTTATTGAAGGCTCAATAGTAAGATTGAGACTTATTAAAAAGCCCAATAGAATGAAACTGATCTACGACAGGTGAAATGAATTTAGGCATGATTAGGACATCTACCTTGGGGAAATCAGAATAATCAGAGCATGTTCTCATGTAACCCAGTCTTATGGCATCGGCCATGTTCCCAAGTCCAATTGAGCTTGCATCATCATTTCCACTTCTTTCTTAGATAGGCTCTTGATTTTAACTTATTGGCTTATTTAAATCTCTGTGCCACAACCTCAAATAATCAGTAAGATTAGATTTCATAGCCCTCCACTCTCATCCCCCAATTCCTTCCATACATATATTTATCATACCTGGTAATAACTACCTCTACCTCAACTCCAACCAAGGGCATGTTATATGTATAGCACAAATAATTTATGAATGGAAGTCTAATACTAAAATTACCTCTAAAGGATCACACAGACACTCTCAATCCTCTACATATCTATCTAAGAATGAGTCAAGACAGGTTTGTTTATTTATTTTTAGAAAGAAAAGCAAAGGGAAGATGCCAAAGATGATGTACCTATACTTAGAAAACTACACAAAATACAATTTGGATTATAGATTAACTTGAAAATTTACACATAAAATAGAATGTGACTATCTTTATTTCTGTTGTATTTCATATGCTAGTAACAAACTATATAACCTTGGGGAAAAAAGTAAGCAGCAATAATAAAGATCTAAGTTCAAATACTTCCTCAAATACTATTAGCTATATGAATGAAGTTAAGTGACTAACTTTTTTAGCCTAAGTTTCCTCTTCTGTAAAATGTAAATGATAATAACATCTACCTTACTGAATTGTTCAGTTTTTCAACTGAATTCAACAAGTCAACATATCTAAAGTTCCTTGCCAATATTAAATTCTATTTAAAGCTAGCAGTTATTATATGGTGGGGACATATAAATGCTTCACCATAGGCTTGGACACAGATATGGATATGCTTTGGAAACAATGAAGTTAATAATATTATTAGATTTTTAACAAATGTATTTATAAATATATATCACCTATAATAATATATAATAAACATATAATTTACAAGTTATAACTTTATATATGCACTTGTGTGTTTATATATGTATATATGAATATGAATTTAAATTTTTTTTTCAGAGCCAAGGCAGCAGTGCTACATCCAAGATATAAATCCACTTTATATAATATTTAGAAGTTGCATCATAAAAACAACTGGCATCTAAATCCTGAAAAGAAATTTAAATAAGTACTTAGGAAACATGCCTTTTAATTGTAATGCTTCAAATAGAATATACTTACTTCTTTTGAGACTATAATAGGATTTAAACAAGGTTAAACATATTTCACAATGTGTTGTACAGTAAAAAGGGTAAGTTATCTGATTTGGGATTATATTTTCTATGGCACTTCAGAACAAATGAGAAAGCCTACTGGGAGTTGCATAAAGGATTATTATGCAATAAGATAACAGAAATGGTTAGAAAGATAGGGCAAAAGCTAATCCAAACATACTTCTCTATCACCTTCATGATATATTTACTCTGTGTTACAGACCTATTTATCTACTAGAAGAATTAAAAGTCTAGAAACAACTATAAAGTTTGCCCTCAAAGGCCCAAGCCTCATGGGAAAAGTTATCCATAATCATATGCCTTCTTTCAGCTTTTATCTATCCCCAGTTAACAACAAAAATATTCTTATATCATTGTGTTAAATTAGATATTTCTAGTCAGAAGAAGAGAGGAATAGTTGTGGATGGCGAGGGAAGCAATGAGTAACTGAATAAATATACATAATATAGTATTTGAAAATGTTCAGACAAGAAAAAAAAGCAAACAGACTCTTCAAGAAGTTTTATCTAGTAGTCATTGTGGAGATATGTTTTGTTATTCATTTTGTTATATATTTTGTTTTAAAGGTTTTCTTTTTTTTTCAATTAGGAAGAAAAATATACATGATAAGTGGAGGGGGAAAGAGTTTGCAAAAATCACATATAAAAGAAGGAAAACCTGATGTTACCTTGTTAACTTCGTTTTAAAATGAATTCTTCAACCCTTCTATGTAATTAGGTCTTCCATGTGTAGAAAGACTTCCATATATATTGAGGGGTCTATATCTAGTGTGGGGTGTTATTTTGTGGCTTAAAAGAAGGCAGAATAGTCATCTCTAGCCTATTCTTCCCCCACCCTTTTCTAAGGGAGACTTTAAGCCATGCCAGGAAAAAAAAAAAAAAAAAAAAAAGAGGTGGAAGGCAGAAAGTGACAGAGAGAGACAGACAGAGAGAGAGAGAAACAGAGAGAGACAGAGAGACACAGATACAAACATGGACACAGACACATACAGAAAGAGATAGAAGGAGAGAGAATACCAAGCTAAAATTATAACTATCTGCTGACTTAAATATTTTTATTCTAAGGGATGTAATTATGTTCAAGCTAGTTTCTGATCACTGTTTTGATTATTGGGGAAAAGGAAGATCCCAAGCCATTACCAATTCATTACCAGAGTGAAATAACTTTTCCATTGAAAGAAATATAACAACTGAACTATAAAAATAGGGAGAATCCTGAATCTCACCCAAGGGGATATTTCCTCATCTCTAGCATAGCAAACTGACAATAGAAACATAATGGTGCCTTCTAGCTCTTCCCGTGTCTTTCCAGAGTCATTTATCTTTTGATTATCTATCTATTAATAAGTCCTAAGGAAGACTTGAGGCTTGACTTGTCTTGTAAGAATCCTAGTGAGGAATCCCAGTGAGTCTCAGGCATGCCTTTGTATAAATTTGTTGAGATCTTTGGAATGTGCTCCCAATTATCTGATATAATTTCAGAAAGCACAAGAAGGGTTGGCCACCCTTCTGGCTCCCTTCTCAGAACTGATCTCCATTCATAAATGAAGTAATCTATGAATGGGTAGTTCAGGTTAAGAACTGCTCCAAATATGTTTATTACATTGTATATGATCACTGTCTGAGTTTATCTTATTTGACAATAAATAAGCTCTAGTAAATTAGAGACCTATTCTGGCTTGTTAAACTTTGTCTCTTCATTCCACACATATCCCAGAACCTAATAAAGTGCTTTGTACCCCATAGATAATGAATAGGTTGTTGAAAAATGAAGGCAACAAGGTAGTAGAAGGAATAGTGTTATTGGATTTGGAAAAGCTGCATTAGAATATTACATCTAATATCATCAGGTATCTTTTTTTTTTTTTTAGCAATCTGGTGAAGACTGTGGATCCTTTCTTAGAAAAATTGATTTTTGAAATCATAATCAAAGGAAATGTTAAATTTTAGTTAATGATTAATGAAAACTATTTTAAATAAATGAAAACAAAATGTTTATCCTATGCAAGTTTGGGGGTTCTCCTAAATTTTTTCTGCAGTCCCAGTGTGGGGGGGTAACTGGATGCCACGATAAGGACTCCCATCCTTTAAATGAAAGTATGACCAGCAAAGAAAGTTAGTAGCTTTTTATTGAATTAAATAAAAACTCCTCAACTAGACATTTTTTATGTAAGTAATATAAATTGCTTTATGAATCATGTTGAGTAAGAAAGATCAGAGCAAAAGGGAAAAAAACAACATGAGAGAGATTAAAAAAAATAACATAAAAAAGAAGTGAATATAGCATTTGTTGAATTACATTCATTCTCCTTAGATCATTTTCTGTATCAGATGACATTTTCTGTCCAAAGTCTATTGGGATTGTTTCGGATCACTAAACCATTGAGAAAGAACTAAGCTTTGATCATTTCACATTCTTACTACTATTGTGTATAATATATTGTTGGTTCTGCTTGTATTTTCTATTTTAACCATATCAGATGATTTGTAGATTTTCCAATTAGTAGAAGGAAGAGAAATAGAAAGAAAATGGAGAAAAGAAGTAAAAAGGAAGAACTTTTGTAAATTGTTTTTTCTTTATCATGTAATTTTGGTTCCATTTCCAAAGGCATGATTTCAGGGAGGGGGAATGACTTTTAAAACTTCACAGAAATAAATGCTACTTGTCAAGTTGAAGATTGTTCTAAGATAGTGTATCTTTCAGAAATGTTCCTATTAATCTATATCTATGACTTTTGAAAATGTGAGAATGCTTTGGAGGGTCCTGTGTAGTAAAGATCTTTAATCTAGTAGAGATGAAATTTTATATCAGTAGGGATTCAATTGCAGTCATCTGTATAGTCAAATGCAACATTAAAAAATTGCAATAAGGGAAATTTTGGGAGAGCAATGCAGAATATAAATTTCAAGATCATTGCTTTATGTAGAAGAGAAATATACCAAGAGTCAGACAAAGCAACTAGTAACATTTTTTTTGGAAGTGAATAAACTCAGAATTATTTACATTTTAGAGAAACATTTTTTGATCGGTTAAATTTAAAGTTATTGTGTCCTACAACTTTCTTTACTTCCAAAAAGAGCTATATTTCCAAGTTTCAAATATGAAATTTCGAAGACTTTGCTTTCTGTACAATACCTTTAGCTCCCTCCCTTCACCCCTAAATATCACTTTTCTATGTTTAGGAATATGTCATTAGTGTTATGCAAAAATACACAAAAATATAAGGAGAACTCAACATCTTTCCCTCTCACCCTTATCTCCTTTTACTTACTCTGTTATAGCATCATCTGCCCAATCCTTCAGGCTCATAATGCAGAAGTAATCCTGTACTTCTCGCTATCTCTCACCACTCTTTTAAAGCTGTTTCTAAGGTTTACCAAATTCACTTTTGCAACATCTCTTGCATATGTTTTCTTTTCTCTTACAATATTACCAGTCTATTATAGGTTGACTATTGCAGTAGCTGCTGGTGGATCTATCTGCCTGCCTTGCCTCTCTCCCTTCCAATGGAACCTTCATTCTGCCACTAAAGAGATTTTCCTAAAATGGAAATCTGATCGTGTCAACCCCTCTCCCCCCACTCAATAAACTCCAGTGACTTCTTATTGTGTTGAGGAACAAATACAAAATTCTCTGTCATAACTTCCCTTCATAACTACAAAGCACCTTCCTAACTTTCCAATCTTCTTATACTTTACTTCCTCCAAATGTACTTTTCAATCCAGGGATCCTGGCCTCTGTTCCTATGAACAAGACATTCCATCTCTGAGATCTGGGGTTTCTCTCTGGCTATCACCTATGCCTGTAATGCTCTCTCTCCTCTGTACTGACTACTATCCTTTCAACTAAAATCCTATCTTCTACAGGAAGCCTTCCTTAATTCCTCTTAATTCCAAGGTCCTCTCTCTTTTAATTATTTCTTATTTTTGTATGATCTGTTATATTTTTTTCATCCTGTTTCCTACATTTGAAGTTGAATTCTTTGAGAGCAGGAACTTTTTGTTGTTGTTGTTTATTTTGTGTCTTCAGATTTTAGCACAGTGCCTGACACATAATAGATGCTTAATAAATAAACATTTATTTATTGAATAAATCAAAAGTGTTAGATTTTCATAGTTGTTTCTTGACAGAATCAAGATAATAGGATCAAAGGTTTGGTGGCAGAAGACCACCGATGTCAACTCTTTTGGTATTTCCGTATGAGTTAAGTGAGGCCTAGAGGACAGTGTTTTACCCAAAGCAACTAAATAGCAAAGCTGGGATTTGAACCCAAATCCTTTGATATCAAACCCAGAACTAACATATTTTCTGATGTATGCTTCTCCCTAAACACCAGTTCTTCTAACAAAAGTAGTTACTTAGGTTGATCTAGCTAGTTGTACAAACAATATATGTATCAGTCTATATATAATATGTATTTTATGCATATATTATATATGTATGTATGCATATTTACACAGATACTCCAGTTCTTCCTGACTCCAAGTTTAGGTATTTATATGCTAGCATAGTGTCATACGTGATACACAGTATGTGCTTCATAAATGTTAGTTGATTGAGTAAAAAATTGATACAATAATTTAATTACAAATTAAATTTCAGAGGAAACTATTATGCTGGAGAAACTGAGGCAAGAGAGAGATTAGAGGTTTTTATATTTTATTAGTGGAGAGTCTGGACTAGTGATGCATATCAGCCGATGGGATACTTGTCTCAAAGCATCCAACAATGAGCAAGGACTCCCAAAGATTCTTATAAGGCTCCATTGATCAGGGAAACAAAGTCAAGGATGGAGGGATAGAGCACTGATGAGTGGGAACTCCACGAAAGCACCATAAATTCAGTTCTGACATGTTAGAGGTAAGGAGGGAAGGATCATAAATTCTGATAAGTTGGAAGTAAAGAAGCTAGAAGCCAGGATGTCTGAGCCAAAAAGTAACCAAGTGTTTGAGATAAGCCACCTGGAGTTTTATGACTCTGTGGAATGCCAGAGTAGCCAGGGCTCTCAGCCCTAATTATCTCAGTCCTAATGGCCATGTAGGAGGGTTGCCATTAGGGAAACTGAGGCAGAACAAACTAGATAATGACGATCAAAAGTCTTTGAGGACAAATGATGGATTATTTACAAAGCAAAATTGAAAATAGAATTGGTGAAATGAGATAATAAATAAAGTAAATGCCAGCTATTACATTTGCATTAAACAGAACTACTATGAGCACTATGAATCCAAGGAAAGTATCTTTTCAGAAAAAAAGTAATCTCTAAGGCCAAAGAAATAGGCCTGTTTTATTTATTGGCAACAACAGGATGAGCAAGACTGATTTTATCTTTAAGGAGCCCTCCATCATCTTAGAGATTTATTACCAACAGTATAAATCTGATAAGACTACTAGAGAGAAATGCATTTTCCTAGAGAACCAAACTTGACCTTTATCAATTAGAGTGATCCTAAGGCTTGCATACTTCTCATTATTTCACTTCTGCAGAATGCCATAGTTAACTATGTATTCTGAGCTTAAAAAGCAATAAAAATCAAACTTGCACCCTAAGAAGCTAAAACTTACACTACCTTTTTAAACAATCTTATTTAGCACACTCATAAATACATATTTTATCTTTTCAGTTTGACTACTCACTGTATTTGATGTCCAGTCAGGCGCATCCATTTTCAGTCTTTTCCAACATTGGGGTCTTTGACATGGTGGAAAGATAGTATCATGGATACAATATACATGAATTTGGATAGAATTCAAGAGATAGTGAAGGATAGACAGACCTGGAGTGATGTGTTCCGTAGGTCATGAAGAGTCAGATATGACTGAATGACTGAACAACAAACATTAAGATTTGCTGGTAGGTGAGCTTCTCCCTGGACTCTAAAGAAATTTCCCCAACATTATCTGTTATTAAATCTAATGTAGGAAAGTTGCATGAAAGTTTATTCTAAAAGAAGATAAGAGACTACCAAGAATTTAATCTTTCAAAGCTTCTAAAAACAAAGAGAGTCCTATCTTCCATCATTTTCTTTTATTGTGGTCAGGATTATGTATATATGTATCCAATGTGTAGGAAGAAAATCTTCCCCAATTATTTTCTCTTGAATTCTTCTATTTGCCCTCCAGGCCCAGCTTAGTTATGTTATGTACACTCTATTTTATTATGCACATCATTTAAAGGGAGCTGATGGAAAAGGGGGAAGAAAAGGAGGAAAGGGAATGAAGAAAGGAAATTAAATATTAAGAATGTTTTGTGATTCTCTTGCAAGAGCAATCAATAAAATTTTTGGAAGGCAAACTTCCTTATATAAACTGAAGTTAAGACATTCAGGCTTTTAACTTAAACCTGGAAATGCTTCCTTATAAGGGGTACAATTTTACATGAGGTAAATGGGAACCTCCAGTTACAATAGTAGTTGATAAAAATACTAGTAGAAAATAAGATGGTTCATGGAATTAGAAATCTATGCCTAAATTTTTGATGGATCTTAATCCTTTTAAAACAATGAAAAGAAAAATATCTATGCATATTTACATTGCATGAGATAAAAAGATTATATTAAAGAGCTAAATTATTGATCAAATGAGCAAATGTAATGAAGTTTTAAAGACACTAGCTTTCTTGCCAGCCTGTCTGCCAAATTCATAAGAGTATTCCATTTCGTAAGTAGTAACTTTATAAAACATAAAGCTATTAACATTTCACCTCAATCTATCTATTGCAGAGATTAGAGTCTGAAATGATAATTAACAATGGGTGAACCTCAAAAGGTTTCCCATTAGTGCCTGAAACATGTAGTTTGCAACACTGGGCTGATTATTTTATAATTTTATTTATATCATTTGTTGAAATAGTTATAAGGTCTTCCTTACAATATATGAGCTCCTGAGTTCAGAGTGATGAGTTTAAAAGCAGCTTCGTTTTTTTTTTTTTTTTTTAAAGCAGTGTTATTTGCATAATTATATCTGCATTAAATGAGCTTTTAGTCTCAGACAGAATAGAATTCCAGCAGAGTAAAATACTTTCTAAACTCTCATGAGGCTGCACTAATTTAAGGAAAACTGAAACTTATATGTAGGTAAAGCCCAGAAAGGCCAGTTTGACCTTGAATGACCTAGATTTTGTGACCTAGAGTTTCATATTTCATATTCATATCAAACTTAATACAATAGAGTAAGTATGTTACAGGGTGGGGGAAAACAGGGGAAGGCTTTGATTTGAAGATAGAGGACCTACATTCAAGCTCAGCTCTGCCTCCTGTTCTTTGTGACCTTGGGCAAATCATTTAATCTCTTTGGACCTTAATTTGGTCATTTTAAAAATGAAGTGAATGGACCAGATAATTTCTGAGATTTCTTCCAGCTGAATCTATGAAACTCAACTAAATGCTCATTTGCACTGACTAGAAATTTTATATCATGATTCTTGGTTATTTTCCAGAGTCAGAATAATTCTGAAATTAGCACATTTTCTCACTCTGAGCTCAAAATTACAATAGATCCTTCAAGTCATACTGTTTGGAATAATGTCTTTCAGGTTAAGCTGGTTAAGCTGGTAATACGATACATATCCACAGGATTTTAGGATTTAGATATGGAAAAAAAAAAAAAATAATATATATATATATATATATATATATATATATATATATATATATATGAAATGGGCCAGGAAAGGTCCCAATCTATTCCTTTATTTACTTATGAGGTTACTAAAGCCTTAGAAATAAAATGACTGGTATAAAGTTGCCCAGGTCATAAATAGACAATAAAAATAGGAACCCAGGTATTTTGACTGGATGTGTTGAGGTACAACTTTCTAAATGTATGTGATTTTGTTTACATTCCACCTTCTCTAACAGAATGCCCTTTCTATCTTTTTTATCTTTCCACAATCTTCTGTCTCTTCTTGTTTTCTGATCATTCCCTTATTGTCTACAAACATGCCCATGTTTAGAGATTAAAGGATATAATGATCCCATCCTCAAAAATCCGTTGCTTGATCTGTCCATTCCTCTCCCTTCCCCCCATCTATCTCCTATATCTCTTCTTCCTTTTAAGGCTTCACTCCTTGAAAAGACCTTTTACTATAGGTTATTTCCATTTCTTTTACTCTTTTCTCCTTAAATCTGTCATTGATTTTTGATCTTATTATTCAGTTACTCTCCAAAGTTACCCATGATCTCTTAATCATCATATCTAATGCCCCTTTCTCAATTCTCCTCCATCTTAACTTTTCTATAGCCACTAATAAAAACAATTGCTCTGTTCTCCTTTATACTCTCTGCTCTCTAGGTTTTCATGATATTGCTCTATCTTGATACTTCTGCTATCTATCTTGCTATTTCTTCTTGGTCTCCTTTGCTAGATCTTCATACAATCCACACCTAATACCTGTGAGTGTACCTAAAGCTTCATCCCTTCTCTTCTATATTCCTTATATATTATTTTGCTTGGTGATCTTGTCAGTTTTCATGATTTCAATTATTGATCATCTCTATGCTGATGATACTCATATCTATCTAGTCTTCACCTTTTTCCGAACATCATTCTCACATCTCTAAAGGATTACTGGGCATCTGAAACTGAATGTCGTGCAAAATTTAGAAAATAAAATTCATTAGTCCTTCCCCTATCCCAAACCTTCTTCTCTTTCTAAATTTCTATTTACTTTTGCCATAATCACCATCCTCTCTATCAATTAGGCTCACAACCTAATCATCATTTTTGACTCCTTACTCTTTTACACATCTCAAATTCAATCTGTTTTAATTCTTCTGATTCTTCTTTACATTATCTCTCACATGTGACCATTTCTCTTTGATAGTGCTACAAGACCTTATTACCCCACTCCTGTACTACTGCAATAGTCTTCTGGCTGGTCTTCCTACCTCAAGTTTTTCTTCACTCCACTCTATCTTCCACTCAGCTTTTAAAGTGGTTTTCTTAAAGCACAGAACTGATCATGTCATTCCCACTCCCATTCCCAATGACTCCCTATTTATTTTATTTTATCCTCTGTTTGGCACTTAAAGTCCTTTATAATCTTGTTTCCCCTTCTGGTCTGTAAGAGCCCTTTAAATGGGCACCACAGTGCATCAGGAGATTGAGTGGTCCGGAAGTAATTTCTATGGATATTAAGACTGCCTTGTAAGGGGGTTCTTGTCCATTTTGAGATAGCTTCGTAATGGGTGACTCTCTCACTGATTGGCTGTGTGTGTGACCTCACAGGCCCTTTATAAGCCCACTGCAGGCAGCAGGCGCTCTCTTTAACCTGGCGCTCTTCACCCTGGCTCCCTAGCCTGGGTGGCCAAGCCAAGATGGATAGCCGAAAGAGGTAAGGATTTTAGTAGTGAACACATGGGTCTTCTGACCAAGTGTTCACTAGGGAACCAACAAGTCAGGGCATCAGTCAGGGCATTATGTGAGTAGGTATAATAAAGGCTTTTAAGATTACACGTGGCTGTTCTTGAGTGCGCTACCGGTTATTAAGCTATAGATTCAAGAGATTGTGGCCAGAGACCTTTGAAGGCCTCAGAGGAGGCGAGCCGGGTAGAGTTCACACTGCTAAGCACAGTGGTCAAAGGTACTCTGGTGGGTCTAGGACAGACTAGTAATTGTAACTGCCTGGAGAGCACGTTACACTGGTCTTCTTATATCTTATTCCCTTTCACTTAATCTTAGATACAGTGAAAATTTCCTCCTTTTTATTTTCCCATATAATACACCATCTCCGACTCTAAGCCATTTTACTGCCCATCTCCCATGCTTGGGATTCTCTCTTTCTTCATCTCTACTATTTGGCTTCCCTGGCATTTTTAAAATCCCAGCAAAAATTCCACCTTCCACAAGAAACTTTCCTAGATTACCATTAATGCTAGGGTTAAGAAGTTTCTATGACTATCTGATGAACAAGTCTATAGTTTCTTAGAAACTATGGTTTCTTAGAAACAGATTAGTAACTTAAGAGATCTATTCTCATGGGACAGAGATTCGGGTAAGGCAATTCCTTACATAACATACGGATATGATTACTGCCTTGCAAGTTAACCATCAAATAATCTGTAAAATAATAACTCATAAAAATCCCTAAAAAAAGTCTCTCTTAAAGGCATGGGTATGTCAACTGGTATTGATAAGAGGTCAAGCTTTATGTATACATATTTAAACAGTTATCTTGTTGCACAAGAAAAATCAGATCAAGAAGAAAGGAAAAGAAAACTGAGAAAGAAAACAAAATGCAAGCAAACACCACCAGAGAGAATGAGAATGCTATGTTGTGTTTCACACTTTGTTCCCACAGTTCTCTCTCTGGGAGTAAATGGCTCGCTTCATCACTGAACTAGTGGAACTGATATGAATCCTTTCATTGTTGAAGAGAGCCACGTCCATTAGAATTGATTGTTGTATAGTCTTCTTGTTGCTGTGTATAATGATCTCCTGGTCCTGCTCATTTCACTCAGTAAGAGTTCAGGTAGTCCTCTCCAAGCCTCTCTGAAATCATCCTGCTGGTCGTTTCTTACATTCACATACCATAATTTATTTAGCCATTCTCCAATTGATGGGCATCCACTTAGTTTCCAGTTTCTTGCAATTATAAAAGGGCTGCCACAAACATTTTTGCACATGTAGGTCCCTTTTCCTCCTTTTAGATCTCTTAGGGATATAATCCTAGTAGAAACACTGCTGGATGAAAGGTATGCACAGTTTGATAACTTTTTGAGCATAGTTCCAAACTGCTCTCCAGAATGGTTGGATCGGTTCACAATTCCACCAACAATGTATCAATGTCCCAGTTTTTCCACATCCTCTTCAACATTTGTCATTATCTTTCCTGTCATTTTAGACAATCTGATAGATGTGTAATTGTATCTCAGAGTTGTCTTAATTTGCATTTCTCTGATCAGTAGTGATTTGGAGCACTTTTTCATATGACTCTATGTAGTTTTAATTTCTTGATCTGAAAATTGTTCATATCTTTTTGACATTTGTCAGTTGGAGAATGGCTTGAACTATTACAAATTTTAGTCATTTCTCTATATATTTTAGAAATGAGCCCTTTTTCAGATCCTTTGGATGTAAAGGTGCTTTCCCAGTTTATTGCTTCTTTTCTAATCTTGTCTGCATTAGTTTTGTCTGTACAAAAACTTTTCAATTATCTATTTTGTGATCAATTACATAGTCTCTAATTCTTTGGTCACAAATTCTTTCCTCCTTCACAAATCTGAGAAGTAAACTATCCTATGTTCTTCTAATTTGTTTATAATGTCATTCTTTATGTCTATATCATGAACCCATTTGACCTTATCTTGGTATACAGTGTTAAGGGTGTGTCTGTGCCTACTCTCTGCCATACTAGTTTACAATTTTCCCAGTAGTTTTTTTTTCAAATTGGTGAACCTAACCTGTTCCACTGATCAACTTGTGTGTTTCTTAGCCAATACCAAATGGTTCTGACAACTGCTACTTTATAATATGGTTTTAGATCTGGTACAGCTAGGCCATCTTCATTTGCTTTTCTCCTCATTAATTCCTTTGAAATTCTTGAGAGGTCAAGCTTTGATGGAAAATATCATTGTAAAGTATCATAAGTAATATAAACTCTTTCTTCTTCTTATTATTACATCTAAGCAAATATCAACATTCTTATATCTGAATTTCTATACCAAATATTTCTCTAAGAAAAAAAACAATATTTTTGACTTATCCTTTGGTATAAGTGAGCTCAAAGTGCAAGCTGATAAATGTTTTTATGCAAATATTTTTATTTGCTTTTCTCTGAAACATAAATACTCAAGTATTTAAAATATTTTCATATAGTAGGTCATAAACAAGTAAATAAGCTCATCCTCTGCATTAGTGTGTATTTGCATAAGAATAACATCTAATCATTTAAAATGACAATAGGTTCATTTTTATAATCACGCATCAAAGCAATGAACAAAAAGCAATAGGAAATCTGGAACAAACTCTTCTGTCTGAGGCAATTTTATGTGTGTGTGTGTGTGTGTGTGTGTGTGTGCGTGTGTGTGTGTGTGTGTGTGTGTGTGTGTGTCCAGGCATATGATAGTTGTTTTATGCAATTCACTCCTACTCTGGCTTCTTCTAGCTTCATCTCAAATCCTACCTTCTAAAAGAAGCCTTTCCTGGTAGATCCAGACCCAGAACCTTCCTTCAAAGATTATCTTCTTGAGTATATACTAAGTTGTTTGCATGCTATCTCCTCCTTTAGAATGTGAACTCCTTAAGTGAGAATTTGTTGTTTTTGCCCTATTTCACATCCCCAGCACTCCTTGACATATATTAACTGATTAGTGATTTTTTTTTTTTCTCTGACTATCTCTATCTACCAGTGGCAACTTATCCAAAATTGTCTGGGGATGGTGGGCATTGAGAGGTAACAGATATCATCAGGGTCATATGTATCAGAGATGGGCTTTAGTTCCAAGTCTTTTCAGCTCTGAGGCCAGTTTTATATCCTCTACTCCATGCTGCCCCTCTTGGGTCATTTGTTTAATTAACACATAGCTCTATTCATACCCACACATCCAGATATCTGAAAACAGAATTTCTGACTGACTGAATGAATGAATATGTGTAGTATCAAAGACAAAAGCCCTCTTAGAATTCATATGCATCTATTTGCTACTTGTATAGTGTGTATATATGCATGATTTTATGTAGTCAAAATTTCTCTGCAAATAGATTTTTGAAATGACAGAATTAAATAACAATTTACAGATCTATTTGCCCATCCCCCTCATTTTATAGAAGGAAAAACTGAGGCCCAAAAAAGTGAAGTGTTTTGCTTGAGGTCTGGTAATCACATAGATGGTGGTAAATCTAAGACTTCTATACCAGGGTTATACTTTGACTCATATCTGAATCATGAGCTTCATGGACTAGGAAACTGGCTAAAGGAATTGTTCAGTGGGAAGATTATGAATTAGGTGGAAGGAAAACTGGTTTCGAGCACAGTCTTGCTACCAAGTAGCTGTTTAACCTTAACCAAATATTCTAACCCCTCTTGTTTTCCTCAAATGAGAATAAAGGGGATTAGAATAAATGTCTAAGGTCATTCTACTAGGTCTAAGATTTTAAGAATAAGGAGGTTTCATACCTAATCATTTTTTAACATTTTTAGTTTTTTATAATTAAATTTTTAAATGTAAAGCACAATAAATACTTAAATATAAGTGTTAGAAAGACGGATAGAAACATCCTTTTAAAATATATTCAATGGATTGTTCTGGGTAAAAGTATAAATAATTTACAACATTAGCAGCATATTTTGCAAGTAAGTTTAATGTTGAATTGGGCTTAAATAATATTAATCATATTATTATTATAATTAAAACTAAATTATTGAGAGTAATCATAATCAGTGACTACTGTCATGATAGTATCCTGGATTTTCTGGTTTTTTTTTTTTGTTTTGTTTGTTTTTGTTTGTTTTTTTAATTGTTTCATAATTAATTAATTAATGCTAACCATACGGAGTAGTGGTATCTTATATATACATATATATGTGTGTATGCATGTGTGTGATATTTGTATATATACATAAACATACATACAAGTTTTCATTCCTTTTTTACAACTGGAAAATTCAATACAATCTATATTTTTTAAAAGAAAAATAGTAACTTCATCATATGTATAAATCAGAAAGCTATAATATTTGCCCAAAAAGAGAGAAAAACATAATTAGGAAATTTCCAACACTTCAAAGCACTGTAAAAATTGATTAAATTAAAACAAGTTTTTTTTTTCCTTCAGTTAGAGACAATTCTAATAGATTTTTGTCAGTCTAAAATTTTTATTATCAAGAATAAATAGAATGATAAAGTTTCAATCTATTTTTTATAAAACTTTCAATCTGGTACCAATGTCTGCACATAAGTGAAAATGCTGACCTTTTTGTCAAATTAAATAAGCAAATAAATAAAGCATGCTAATGCTCATAAATTCTGTTTATGACACTTCCTGGTTGTGTGATCATGGGCTTTCTTCTCTGATTCTCAGTTTCCAAATTTGTAGAATGAGGCTAAAAATACCATAGGATTTGTGAGAACCTTAAATGAGAAAAATGTGTAAAGCACTCTAAAATGTCAGCAAAGGAGACAGAAAGCTGCTGAATAAGTAGGAGCAAAACTAGGAAAGAATTATTAACCTAGCAAAAGACAGTGTCAAGGAGAAGACAGTGATCAATAGTGTCAAAGGTTACAAAAAGGCAAGAAAGATGAGAGTTGAGAAAAAGTCCATTAAATATGGTGACTAATAGTTTATTAATAACTCTGGAAAAAATAGCTGTATCTGATTTTTTCAAGAATTTAGTTGCAAAGAGCAAAAAATATATAAGATGATTGGTAGTAGGGAATAAAAGGTTTAAGTAACAGTTATTTCATGGAAGGAAAGACATAGACCTATATGTAGGCAGTGAGAAATGAGGATGGCAGGATAATCTTTTGGAGGAGATGGGATGGAATCACTTGAAAAAGTAGAGTGGTAGGCCTTGTTAAGGAGTAAGATCATTTCATCATGTGATACTGGTGAAGAAAAAAGTGGTAAAAAGCATCAGAATGATAAGAGGAAGTGCATGGCAAATGGCCTCATTTTTTAATAATAAATAATGAGTCAAAAATCTCAGCTCAGAGAGTGAGGGAAGAAGGAGACATAGAGATTGGAAATGAGATGAAAAGTTTTGGAAGATTTACTGTGGACAGTGGGATAGTCAACTGATAAGGAAGGCATGATAAGATTGCCTAGCCCTAAAGTGGTTGAAGCCGAGTTTATGTGGATTGGGAGAGATTTCAGTCAAGGGTTTAGAGATCAAGATGTGGGCAAACAGTGGAGTTATGTAAAGAAACACAGAGGAAGAGGTGAAAAGCCAAAAGATTATGGTTCAACAAAGAAATTTCAGAATACTTGAATATGGAGGTGATATATTTGTGGGTGATAGCACAAAGTATGATCATTTTTTTTTTTTTTTTTGTATTTTTAAGTCATAAAATAATTTCCAGTTATTAAGAATGTCTTTATTCTGATATAAAAGGTCCAGACAAAAACCAAACAATAAATACTAGTAATTACTTTCCCCCCTCGTCCCTTAGAAAATTTATTTTCTAAGAAGCTTATTCTCCAACAGAATATCTTACACATTTTTGAATGACTAAATGAATGGCAGAAGTACAGTACTTCTTTGTCTTTAGTTTCTTTGCCATTTTTGATAAGTGTAAAACTTGACATTTGCTATCTTTTTATAGTGCCTATTTGTTAAATTTAGTTCCTAGAGAAGGGAGTCTGGCTGTGGGCACTTGGCATCTGACATCCTTACTTTCAATACATCAAATGTTTTTTTCCATTATAATCCAGTGCCTCTGTTTTGTCTTATATAGTCTCTATTATTGGTTAGAACACAATTAACTGGATTTTACATAAAGCTTAGTCAGTTATGCTTTTTATATAAAAATTTTGCTTTCCAAAAATATAGGTGTATCTGCTGTGCCCATGCTACTCTGAGGGAATAAAGTGGCCTATATAACCTTCATATGTATCAATTATCTCAAGCATAATTGCTATTCTCAAAAAAAAATTTCTCAAAAATATACATCCCTTGAACCTACTCTAATTCCTAAATACATTGTACTTCTCTTTCATTGATTGTACTATTCCCACAGCTAATTTTTTAAAATAAAAAAATCCACAGTGTTACTTATTATTATTATATTTTTATTATTATACTTTAGACCTCTAAAAATCAGGAGCAGCTATATACTAAGACAGATGTTCCTACTTTTACCTAAGACATCTCCAGGCTTTATTACTATGACTAGATTGCTAATAGGACTTTAGCCTCCTTGATTCAAAACTGACTTGCCTCTTGAAAAGAGGAACCCACCATGAAACCTCAGATCTGATACAGGGCTTAGAATGCAGAAGTAATATTTTCCTAGACTGTGAAAGCATGCTTAACAATAAGCAAAAATTCTTAAACAGAGGCCTATAAACTTGCTTTGAAAAATATTTAATTTTTTTAAAAATTGGCAACTTTTAATGTAATTGTTTTCCTTTATAACCTAATGTATTTTATTTTATTCATTTAAAATGATGCTTCTGAGATGTCAGAAGATTTAAGAACCTCTACTATAGAAATTTTAACCAAAAAAAAAAAGGAAAAAAGGAGGAAATTTACTTATAGCCTAACAAGATTAGAAATAGAGGTCAGGGCTTAATGATGCCCAAACCTTCTGAAATTATGTTTTTCTTAGGCTTGTTCCTTGTAAACAGCCTTGCTTTCTTCTCGACCCTTCTTGGGCAATGGGAGAGCAGATCTATTTCTTTGGTGGTCAGGAGAGAAACTAGACAATTTTTCTCTCTCTGATTCTGAGAGACCTAGTCCTCATTTGGCAATTTGTCAGGAATCAGAATAGGTTCAATTTGGTCAAAATGAGACAGTTGTAATCCCATTCGTCTTATAAGAATGTTTATTTGTTCTATGTCACTATCAAGAACTACTTCTTTGATTTATTGAAGTCAGTTCTGATGCATTTGTATGATTGTGTGAAGCTAGATATTTCCCCAAATATACATATGGTTCCAAGTCATCATTAAAAACCTCTCTCCCTTTTTATTTGGGTATAACTTTGAGATTATTTAACAGGGTAAAACAAGACATGCATCCTAATGTTCACTGTTTTAAAGACCTCAGGTGATTAACCATTGCGTCTTCAAATGCCTTTTCTATTTGATCAAGAATACAAGAACATTAGATTTTTTTGTTTTTGTTTTACTAAATGGAAACTTACATGTATGTAATGGTTCAAGTTTTATAAAGTGCTTACTTTAAGACAATTCTATGAGATAAGCAGTATATGGGGTATTTAA
Organism: Sminthopsis crassicaudata; assembly: GCF_048593235.1. Lineage (NCBI taxonomy): Eukaryota > Metazoa > Chordata > Mammalia > Dasyuromorphia > Dasyuridae > Sminthopsis > Sminthopsis crassicaudata. Next base: position 228,851,750 of record NC_133619.1, read on the forward strand.
AGAGAACCAGCACCTCTAAGAGCTTTGCCAAGCTCTTTTCAGGATTGCTCATCTATCTTTGGTGTCTACCAGTCATTCAACTTTCACCTGTGGCTCCAAGAAACTATAGTATGCACAGCAGCCATACTGTGGTAAAACTGTCTTGGCAGATGGGCTAAACTAGATTGGTGATAATCGACATGTCACAAACCTGTTGGTCAGTTAAGGGGATGTCTACCCCCAAGCATGTGAAGACTTTCCCTAGTGGAATGGATGGGTGAGAACACTTTGTTCCATCAGCCATGCAGGAAACTGAAATAGGTGCGATGGAGTACTTAGAGCTTGGTCTGACATTAAAGAGATAAGTTTATCCACTCCACTCCAGGACATTGCCAATGATCCTGACTTTTGTCTTCTCACTGCACTTGGATGACTCTGGAAGAAAGAATGAGATTGATGACTTTGTTCAACTTTGCATCATTTCACATGAAAGACAAAATATTATCTGTGGTGATGGCTCTGGTACTCTTCATAAACTAAGGATGAACAATAACAGAATAACCCTTATTATCCCTAATTCATAGGAGAGAAAACAGAAAACCCAGAGAGCTAACAATAGCATTTGAAATAAATCAAATGCTTTTCAAAACTTAAGTTAAACACTGAAGCATTTCAAAGAGAGAAGTGATTTTATAATCCTTGCTTGACTAAAAGCTCCACAAGGTCAGGGACTATATTTTATTGGAACCTCTTTATACCTCTGGTACATAGTAATAGCTGAATAAATGCTTGTTGATTTAATTGGTTAAAATGAGCTAAAAGCTTTTTATGTCTCATGGAATATCTTATGTCTTATGAACAAAACTCCAGGTTTCATTCCTTTGGTTTAAGGCCAAATAAAGTTTGAGTTGGCAGTGCTCTTCCAGACTTTAACCATATTTAACTTTAATCATCAGAGAGAAGACAACAAATCTTTTTTAAACTGATCAGTCTCTGTTCTTCTGCTACTCAGGTGGAAATTTAGCCTGCAACAAATTGATTAATATTATACAGTTACGAGCAAAAAGAAGGTAGCTTTCATTCTTTGCTTTGTTTGCTGTTTGTTTCTTAACCTTTACTAGAGCTTTGGTATTAATAAATAATATTCATCATAGCTAACATTTATCTATGCACATTGTGCAAAGAGTTTTATAATTATTATCTTGTTTAATCTTTACAACTTTGGAAGGGAGATGCTATTACTTCTCATTTTGCAGATGAGGAAACCAAAGCAAATAAAGGTTAGAGGACTTTTCCAGGGTCACAGAGCTTGAAAGTGTCTGAAACTGGATGTGATCTCAGGTCTTCCTGACTGCAGACTTGCACTATGCCATTTAGCTGACCTAATTTTAAAAACATACACACCATTTTTCCCTTTCTGAATATTTAAGAATACATTGAGACAAGAATTTTTAAGCAAAGGCAAGTAGTTGTTTTCAGGTGACAAAAGATAGTCTCGTATGCTTATAAAACTAGTGTGATGCAGAATATTGTAGAAGTTTTATATCTTAGCCTTTGCATATAATACTGTTTTTCATGCAGTCCAAGCTAAAATCATATTTCCTTTTGCCCATCTTATACCCTCTTTCCTTCCCATAAAATCCAAAACTGTAGAGAAGCCAGACAAGACCATAAAGAAGAATAAAAATATAGTAATTCTGGAGGAGGGATATGCAGAAAATAAATTTCCTTGTATCTTTTCATACATGGACCTATTCTACCTTGATATTTAGTGTTTTTCAGAATCAATGGAGAGATACAAAAGGTGAAAAATCTAATCTGGAATTTAAGTATACTTTGGTGCAGGTTTAATTTTTAAAATTTCCTCCAAGTACACTAGAAACATTTTCCCAAATTAATATATAGATACTCTCAGAATATTAAAACCTGTTTATGAATGCATTATCAAGTTATAGATATATAATTTTCTTTCTAAATATTGACGTTTTTCATAAATAAAGCCAAATTGGATTGTTAGCAGGGATTTTATGATTGTTCAAAAATATTTAGATATATTCCCGTAAATTAAACCAGTGTGACATGTCAAATGACAACTGGAAATTTCATGACTCAAAAAAGTACAAGACAGTATGTCTTATAGATGAATGTAAAAGCATTTAAAAAAATGCTTTTTTCCCCCAAACAATATTATTTAAGCAATCAAGGAAGCCAAAGAATCATTTGATCATCATAATACCAAAAAAAAAGTATTTTCAGGAATGAAAAGCTGGCAAAGAATCTCAATTATTTGATATGATCTTTGTAATGAAAGTTGTTAGGAATTTTCATTCCCCCATACTGTCATTTGAAACCAACTACTTAGAGTTATTGACATAAATAAAGGGAAATGCAGAAAAATGGTATATTGTGATCAAGATATAAATAAAACACTTCATTACTTCAAGGGCATATAATTTTTGTAGTGTGAGAATTCCCTCAACCAATTTCAATTGTATACCCATCTATAACTCAAAAGATGGCCTTCAAGAGTTGCTATTGGCCAAATCAGTAATTGGTTAATAATAAGCATAAAGCCTTTTATGATATATGCATAGTTGTAGGCTTGATTTCTAAGGTTCAAATTTCAGGAAGCTTTGGTAGGTAATAGTGCTTTAGCTTTTAACTACCTGCTAAAAATTATCAGTGAAGAGGTGCTATTTTTCCTATTGATTCTTCTCTCTTCATCTTGTTTCCTATATGGATTCATTTCTCTGCAGCTAACAGTTCAGAATTTCTAGACTCATAAAGTTTATTTTTGTTTTTTTCTGAGGCTGGGGTTAAGTGACTTGCCCAGGGTCACACAGCTAGGAAGTGTTTAGTGTCTGAGACCAGATTTGAACTCAGGTCCTCCTGAATTCAAGGCTGGTGCGCTATCCACTGCGCCACCTAGCTGCCTCCTGACTCACAAAGTTTATTAACCTGGGATATTTAAAGAGTATGTATGTGTGAGTTTATGTATATATGTGTGTATATGTACACACATAAAGTTCATACATATTTGTATATATAAATGTATTTCAATATTATTTGTTGCTTTTGTGATATATCTATTTTGTTTTGTGCTTTCAATAAAAATCTTTCTAGGAATGTTTTTATGCTAGTGATGGATAAATGATGTTTAAAATCTAAGCAAAACACAAATATAAAGCATTAATATAAAATATAATAAACATATAAAATCACTGAGACACTGGGTTTTTCACTCAAGAATTTTGAACAAAGTTTAAGATTGGGCAAAAATGACAGAAAAGTATCTGACAGACTATTATTGTAAATCCTTTCTAAGGGAACTCAGTAATTACAGATTGATAAATTTCACTTCCATACCTGGAAATCTGGTAGTTGTGTGTGTGTATGTGTGTTTATATAAACACACACACATACATATATATATATATATATATATATATATATATATATATATATATATATATATATATATATATATATATTTCTTTATCATTGACATGATAAATGGGAACTGTCAAATTGAAGAGTAGTCTTCAATAAAAAGGAGATTATGTTTCTACATGGAATCAATAAACCATTATGCTTTTATTAATTATTTTATGTCAGGGTGATAAGGCTAATATTTACCTGTGTTTCCTTCATTCTTTCCCCCATTTCCAGACTCCTATTTCTCCCCTAATTCTCAGGGATTCATTTTCACTAAAAGGAGACAAAGCTTTTCTGTGGGCTTATTTATCTCTGGCTTCCCTACACAAATTTCTGGTTACCCAAAGGAATAAAAGTTCTAACCATGAGTAATCAGGGCCCCTCAGACTTGGATTTCTGAAAACCATAGGAATCATTATTTTCTTCATTATATCCTGTGCTGATGATCACTTGTTTTTCTATATACAGTGCAAATACGATGTTCAAATAAACTAAATGCCACTGTCTTTTTTTGCATATATATGATGTGTTAAAACAAAGTAAACTTTCTTTTAACTGTTCAATGACTTACAAATATCTTATTTCAACCTAATATTGAACCTGAACTAAGATAGTACTGGTGCTAATTCTTACACTGGACTAATTATGTCAAGTTGGGTTGAGAAAAGATGGCAACACAGCTCATAATCTTGTTGAGTTGAGGGAAGAACCCTACACATGGAAGAGCACTGGAGCAAATATCATGGTTGGACATGGCATAACTCCTGGTTGGAAGAGCCCTCCTAATTGTGTATATGGAGTCCTTTCTACAGGACAGGGAACAATCACCTCACCAACCCCCTTCAGGCATGGAAAAGGTTCTGAGGTGGATAATGAAAGCACCCATGTCAGAAGTCCCTGGTTGGTTATTTCTGATTGCTCTGCATAAGTTTAATTGCTCTCATAATAAGACTGAAAGTATTCTAGGCTAGCCCATTTAGAAGCAAAGATCAGAACTCTTGCCTTTTCAGCCTATAGGTGAAAGCCAAATGACAGTGAATCTGGTGTCCATAAAGGTGAAGGGATACCTTTTGATGAAAGTGGATATTGACTAGTCTCAGCCAGGAAACTGTTCTATAGTCTCTGAACGAGAAGATCAAGTTCTTGTGGAAAGGATTAACATTAGACTTAAGAAGGAGCTCAAATATAAAGTAAATAATTTGGGAACTCCTACATATGGCAAGAAAGTCTTATTCTATCACTGTTTTCAGGAAGAAGTATATTATTTCTTGCCCTAAGGGAGCAGGTATTAGGCAAACTTTCTCTGCCAAGTAATTGGGGTTGCTGGAGAGTTACAAACAGAAATATGCTGAATCCATGGAGCACTAACTCCTGAGGTCATGGTCTAAAGGAAGCAATACTGAACCACTCTTCTAAGATGTTTGTTATAAGCTAGGCAAGCTTCCTGAGAATTTGCTTTTACAGAATAAATTAAATTTATTAGAGACTCCAAAAAGAGAGAGTGCTCTTTATCCTTTTTAGGTGGCTGAGAGATAGACAGTTATTTGCCCCTGAAGCTGAATTTCTGGTGCAATATATATATATCAGGATCTACAAGGGAATAGATGAAATTCCTTAAAGAAATGGGTTTTGAATTTGGATTTTTAAAGCATCCCCTCTTACTACATTCTTTTACATCTTTTACCCAGCTTATCTCAGAGACAGTTCGATCCTACTCTTCTGGATATAGATCTACTTCAATAGTTTCAGGGTTTAGAAATATGTCTCTCCAGCTATACAACCCCACAGATGTGGACTGGTTAATTGGTGATGTATGAGCAGAAGGTCAAAACAGTTGTGGCTTGGGCAAATAATATTAACAGTGCAAATATGCACTTTAGGGAGAGAAGTAGGAGGCACAAAAACTGTCACCTTCACTTCTAGGGAGACAAAGGGCAATGATATTCTCTCTGGGAGGGAACTTTGGGTATGGTTCTTCATAAATATTGTTGATAAGAAAGCAATTGGTGATAATTTCCTGGGGGTGTTACAAAAAATGTATAGGGAAATTCAACATCTGCCACTAGGCTTTATAAACCCAACTAACCTGGAGGTATTCTCTAAAGTAAACTCAAACTCAAATATTAACAGGGCTGCTAAACTATATATACAATGTATATATAAAGATCTCTGTGGGCCACATATTGACTGTTTTAAAATATAATTATTTATGTTTTACTGTATTCATATTGAGTTTGTTAAATATTTTCTAATTACATTTTAATGTTTTGATCTCACTCACAAGTATTGTGGACTATATGTGCCCTGTGTTTGACAGATCTGCTATAAAGCCTATGGCCCATTTGGATCATTTAGGGAATGTTACAGAGGGCAGACCATGGATAGAAGGGATATTGTATGATTAGTATCTATTAAGGCCCTTTTGGCAACTTCTAGGCACGTTACTGTATATAGGACCAAATAAAAACCCTTAGAGTTATCTGAATTGTCCTATGCAATTAACACTGTCAATCAGAACCAGTCTCTAATCTGTGGGTGACTAGAGTCAAACAGAGTAGACTAGAGATAGAAAAGTCAGGAAATAGAAGTTTAATTTCAAAGTGACAAAAATATCTTATGTGGCAGGACCTCACCCCTAGTGGGGGACACACTTTAGTATGATTCATATGCTTGTGGCTGGACAAAGAGTTAAATAATGTAGAATAGCAAGAGCAGTGGGATATAATAGCAACAGAAAAGCAAGATTGCCTAGTGATAAAAAGTCCATTCATGTAACAAATTCATGTTTGGGCGTATTGATGATTGTCCAAGCTTAGGGATCATCAGTTTCAGAAGGTGAGTGCAAATAATTATTGTTATGCCAAAAGCACGGTACAGCTTACTTGCTGAGGCTTAGCTCTGGAAAACTGGGTATTTTCTAATATGTTGACAAATGGAGGGAATCTGAAAGAACTTCAGCCTTTCTGTCCAATAAACAAGAGGTATGTATAAGCCAAGATGCCATGAAAAGTTAGTTGCCTAGGGAAATATGTTGACTAGGGAGTTAGTTCCTTGAAGGGACCTAGAAATGTGTCCTAAGCATCATTACTAGTTATTGTTTGCTTGCAATCAAAAAAAGGAAGAAGGGGGACTTTGAAGGAGAAAATGTCAATATATGCTTGAGTCATGACCTTGGTGGTAGAATACATTAAAAAAGGTAAGAGGAAAAAACCTAGGATAGTATACTCAGTCTTTGTTCAGAATCTTGGGACACCTGTCTTGTTTTTTTGGGTACAGACTAGATGAACCTTGCGGTCCCTGGAGGATTCTGACTCAGGAGCAGGGCTTTCTTCAGATAACCTAAGGAGTCCACCCAGTGGGAATAGTGAGAAGGACCCAGTAGGGGCCCTTAGAGAAAACTCATTACATCTATTTTTGAATCTGAGTTTCTGGTCATCATAATAAAGTATTTAGTTAAGAGTCTCTAAACAGCAAATGGAGATGATCCAGTTTATCAGACAAATAGGGCTAGGTTCAAACAATGTAATACAGTTTTTCTCACAATTCCCATAAATTGCATAATTACATTTGGTCAGGTACAGATCAAACTACTTAAAGGTCTCATAATGGACTAGTTCTGATAAGGAAGATTTGCATGATACCAAGATATCCAAGGAAACTTAAACAAAGTTGCAAAGTATTGCAAAGCAATACAATAATTATTACCAAGGTTAATTAACATCAAGTCTCCTTGTGTCCTAGTAACCTCTTCTCAATATGCATTTAATCAGCACATTTTCAGATTTCTCATGTAGTTGTCTGGTAACTAGATAGCTTTTCTTTTACAGTATATTTATTCTCTAGATAGATCCAAAAGGGTCACTGCTTCTGTATTCTAAATCTAGAGGTTCCTATATAATCCTGCTAGTAATATTTTAATTTGATTTTCAAATTTTGAAACTTCAGAGAATTTCAGTTTATATAGCATTCGTTGTTTCTATCTTTACCTAAATTCTATACCTAATATAAGAATCTATTTTGAAATTTATATGGGTTCAACTCTTCTGCCTTTTGAAATTATTACACCAATACTTTATTAATGGGAGAATACTTTCATTTTCTTTACCATTATCCATGTAATTTATATGTAAAATATAAGTCCAATTTTGAGAACTTATTAGTAAAACATATTCAAAATCTAAATATCCATGAAATGAATTTGGAAGTCAATCGTATTATTCTGTTGCTTTCCTCAAAATTTACTATTCCATTTATTTAGAAAAGTCACATTGCCCCTTTGTCTCATTTCTTTTTCTAATCATTTTTCCCTTAGGGGGATATCATTCCTATATTGTAATTTGACTACAAATACAGGTTAAAAAGTTATATAATCTTACTTGAATCCTATTATAGTAACTCAGAGATGTTTCGGCATCAATCTGTTATTTGATAATTTAGTATTGTACAATAATGTCATGGATCACAATAGAGAGAAAAAAAAAAAAAACTCCCTTAGCTTTGTTTGATTTCAGGCATGAAACCTATCATATTATCCCAGAGTATTAAAATCACAACTCAACATTAACCAAGTGGGAAAATTTCAAAATAGCACAATGGGGAAATAGAGTTAGAATTACCCTTCCAGGGCCATGTCAAAGTTATCTCCAAAACTTTTCCCAGGTGTAGGCTTCCATCTTTAGCTCTTTCCAGACTGCAGTAGTGCCATTTTCTACTATTAGCTTTGTGATGATTCAGATGACTATATCTGTAATCAAAGATCAAAACAATAGTAAGTCCCAAAAATTTTCACCTTATATAGCAAAATTTCACTAACTTTTAAATATTTAAATTATATTTATGTTTAAATTAAAGCTAATTACATTATGGGACTTCAGGAATGCAGCAAATAGCTGATAGTTCACTCATCATTGATGTGCTGAAGCTACACCTTTAAACCACCATGGGCATTTAAAAATAGCCATGAATTTCAAATGAAAATTTGCTGTTATATGTCATTATTATCTGCCTTATAACAAAATATATCTCATTAAATATTTAACTATTTCAAATATGTATTTTTATCATATCCTTTTAAAAGTTCAATTCATGTATAACAATATCCAGATTAAAAGGGTTTTTTCTTTTCTTTTTTTTTTTTTTTGGTCTAGCAGCATTTATGCTACATTGGTTTCTCACATTTCATAATATAAGAGTATTTAGCAATACAATAGTAACACAAAAGATAAACTTCAGATTACATCAATTGCATTTCCAAATTATTATATATAAAAACCATTGATTTATTACCTTTAACATTTTAGACTTATTTTAGAATTAAACTAAATTAGAATTAAAGAAATAATAATAATGGAGTGTTTACCATCTGTCAATCACTGTTAAGCACTTTATAATCATTATATTCTTTTTATCATTTTTTATATTTGAATTTTTTTTAAATTAAGTTTTTATTTACCAGATATATGCATGGGTAATTTTACAACATTGACAATTGCCAAACCTTTTGTTCTAAAATTTCCCCTCCTTTCCCCCCTGCCCCAGATGGCAGTTTGACCAATACATGTTAAATATGTTAAAGTATAAGTTAAATACAATATATGTGTACATATCCAAACAGTTGTTTTGCTGTACAAAAAGAATCAGATTTTGAAATAGTGGACAATTAGCCTATGAAGGAAATCCAAAATTCAGGCTGACAAAAATAGAGTGATTAGGAGTTCTATATAGTGGTTCATAGTCATCATTCAGAATTCTTTCAGTGGATATAGCTGGTTCAGCTCAGTACTGCTCTATTGGAACTGATTTGGTTCATCTCATTGTTGAAGAGGGCTATGTCCATCAGAATACCTCCTCATACAGCATTGTTGTTGAAGTATATAATGATCTCCTGGTCCTGCTCATTTCACTCAGCATCAGTTCATGTAAGTCTCTCCAGGCCTTTCTGAAATCATCCTGTTGGTCATTTCTTACAGAACAATAATATTCCATAATATTCACATACCACAATTTATTCAACCATTCTCCAATTGATGGGCATCCACTTAGTTTCCAGTTTCTGGCCACTACAAAGAGGGCTGACACAAACATTCTTGCCCAAACAGGTCCCTTTCCCTTCTTTAAGATCTCTTTGGGATATAAGCCCAGTAGTAACACTGCTGGATCAAAAGGTATGCACAGTTTGATAACTTTTTGAGCATACTTCCAAATTGCTCTCCAGAATGGTTGGATTCTTTCACAATTCCACCAACAATGTATCAGTGTCCCTGTTTTACCACATCCCCTCCAACATTGTGCATTATCTTTCCCTGTCATTCTAGCCAATCTGAGAAGTATTTAGTGGTATCAGAGTTGTCTTAATTTGCATTTCTCTGATAATCATTATATTCTTTTCATCCTCATAACAACCCTGTGAGGTGGTTGCCATTATTATTTTTTCTTTACAGATCAGAAAACTAGGGCAAACAGAGATAATGTAACATACTTAAAATTTTACAGATAGTAAATTTCTTCAACCAGAACCTAATTCAAGTTTACCAATATTTTTCTAGAAAAATTTTTAATGCTTGCATTTGGAAATCTGATATGAGGTGATAGGGTTAACAAGGAGAGAGAGAGAAGATCTCTGATCTGGAGGAATTATAAGAAATCTTTGGTTTAAATTATCTTTTCTCTTTCAGTGGTTAAAAATATCAAGGAAAGGTTATACAAAATTGCTGTAAGATACAAACTGTCTACCTATTTCTTTTTCTTTATTTATTCTGGGAATATTTTCAAACTAGATACCTTCCTTCATTGCCCTAGAACAATGAAGCGATTAATCTTGTCATTTACTTTTAACTTTTATAAAATTTAATTCTTATTTTTCCTTAAAATACATTTTACAGAGTTGTATCCCAAAACTTACTAAGATATTTCAGAAGGGAGTAAGTTCTAGGAATTACCCAAAGTTTCAGTAGTAATGATTAATTTCCAAACTCCTTAATATACTGAGATGTTTTTAGGTGTTCTAGAAATTTTGATTATCTAACTTTATTTCTATAATCCCAGAATAATCAAGAAAAAATAGTATCTTGGAGATTATTTCCTTTTCGCTTTTCTTATAACCTAATTTCCCTTGAAAGGCTAAAGTAGGAGTTAGTTCTGCTTTTCTGGGGGTGGGGGTAGAGGTGGGGGTTGGGTGGCAATTGTTTGAGGTATGAAAATTCCTTAATCTTTCCCAGTATTTTTAATCTCTGGCTACAATCTTTAGAAGTATTTTCTGACTGGCTGTATTTAAAATTTTTCAAGGTAAAGAATCTAACTCACAACACAAATATGACACAGACATTTTGCATTTTACAATGTAATGACAAAATAGCAACACAGATGCAGACAGACACAAGCAGTTCTAAAAAAAGCATGCAGGCACAGTCATAGCTAGACATGGGTTTAATAGTTTGCCAGAGGCACAGAGATAAATGAGCACTCTTTTAACTTGCAGGTGGTGGGGAGGGATGAAGCTAGAATAAAGCAGTTGGTTAAGGGGAACAGAATATGCATAAAGGATATCCTCAGCAGAGAGACATAGGATGAATCAGGTCACTGAAGGATCTTTAAATCTTCTTCACAAAGAATGTTGAGCTCATTCAAGACAGGAGCTTAGAGGACTGGAGGAGGGACAAGGGGATAGGGAGATATCAGATACTGGAGAAATAATTCTCCAGTTGTTCCTGGTCCATTCTTGCTGGCATTGGGAGTCAAATAACACAGCCATAGCCAGTCCCATTTCTTTTTTTTTATATAATTTAATTTTAATTTTATTTTATAATTATAACTTTTTTTTTTGACAGTACATATGCATGGGTAATTTTTTACATTATCCCTTGCACTTACTTCTTTTCAGATTTTTTCCCTTCCTCCCCCAACCCCCTCCCCCAGATGGCAGGCAGTCTTATACATGTTGAATATATTACAGTATATTCTAGATACAATATATGTGTGTAGAACCGAATTTTTTGTTGCACAGGAAGAATTGGATTCAGAAGGTAAAAATAACAGTTTACACTCATTTCCCAGTGTTCCTTTTCTGGATGTAGCTGATTCTGTCCATCATAAATCAATTAGAATTGGATTAGCTCTTCTCTATGTTGAAGATATCCACTTCCATCAGCATACATCCTCGTACAGTATCATTGTTGAAGTGTATAATGATCTTCTGGTTCTGCTCGTTTCACTTAGCGTCAATTGATGTAAGTCTCTCCAGGCCTCTCTGTATTTCTCCTGTTGGTCATTTCTTACAGAACAATAATATTCCATAACATTCATATACCATAATTTACCCAACCATTCTCCAATTGATGGACATCCATTCATCTTCCAGCTTCTAGCCACTATGAAAAGGGCTGCCACAAACATTTTGGCACATACAGGTCCCTTTCCCTTCTTTAGTATTTCCTTGGGACATAAGCCCAGTAGTAGTATGGCTGGGTCAAAGGGTATGCACATTTTGATAACTTTTTGGGCATAATTCCAGATTGCTCTCCAGAATGGTTGGATTCTTTCACAACTCCACCAACAATGCATCAGTGTCCCAGTTTTCCCACATCCCCTCCAACATTCATCGTTATTTATTCCTGTCATCTTAGCCAATCTGACAGGTGTGTAATGATACCTCAGAGTTGTCTTAATTTGCATTTCTCTGATCAATAGTGATTTGGAACACTCTTTCATATGAGTGGAAATAGTTTGAATTTCATCATCTGAAAATTGTCTGTTCATATCCTTTGACCATTTATCAATTGGAGTATGGCTTGATTTCTTATAAATTAAAGTCAATTCTCTGTATATTTTGGAGATGAGGCCTTTATCAGAACCTTTAACTGTAAAAATGTTTTCCCAATTTGTTACTTCCCTTCTAATCTTGTTTGCATTAGTTTTGTTTGTGCAGAAACTTTTTAATTTGGTGTAATCAAAATTTTCTATTTTGTGATCAATAATGGTCTCTAGTTCTCCCTTGGACAAAAACTCCTTCCTCCTCCACAAGTCTGAGAGTTCCTCCAATTTATTTATGATTTCGTTCTTTATGCCTAAATCTTGGACCCATTTTGATCTAATCTTAGTATATGGTGTTAAATGTGGGTCCATGCCTAGTTTCTGCCATACTAATTTCCAGTTTTCCCAGCAGTTTTTGTTAAATAATGAATTCAGTCCCATTTCTGATATCAATAAACATCAAATGAATGGAACCAGCCTCTATTCTATGGGAGATCAGGACTGAAAAGCTAGAAACAGGAGAGTCAAGAATCAAAAGTTTAATTTTAAGTGAAGAAAATGGCTTGTAAGCAAAAATACATGTGCCATATCAAAGAGAGAGCAGTGTCTCATTGCCCCTAATAATCATTTATGTATTTACCTCCATCTGATTTTTATTCACTATTTACTTGCTCAGTCTTTCTTTTTACCCTGTCCTTGTTACTTTATCTTCTCCCTATCCTCTTAATCCCCCACATCTCCCACCCTTTTAAGAGTACCCCATGTCCTTCCCCTATTCTCCCAAATCTCAATCCATAAACCCCTCTAAAAGTTCCTCCTTGACCTTGTCTAATTTTAAAATGGCAAAGGTATTTGGGATCAGTCAGCTTTAAGAAGGAAGTTGTAAATTCTTTGTTCAGAGTGTCCATAAAATGAAGGTTTGTTTTGATTTTTTTTAAAAAATAAAATCTCTAAAGGCATCTGAAAAAAAAAAATCAACCAAGGAGGCATCCTGGACATCTCCCCACCATGCTGACAACAATCCAGTAATCATCCCCCATTCCCTATTTCAACTTCAACCTTGGACTCTGTATCTGGGTCTCTGAGTTCTTATAGATAAGGACTTATTTAGTTGTATTTGTATCTCAGAGTTAAACACAAAGTCTGACATGTAATAAGTACTTAATGAATTTGTCTATCTAAAGTGGAAAAAACCTTTATAATCACCATTGTACAAAAGTCTATATAATGGATTCTAGATATTCTAATCCTTCCTTCCTCCCTTCCTCCCTCCCTTCCTTCCTTCCTTCCTTCCTTCCTTCCTTCCTTCCTTCCTTCCTTCCTTCCTTCCTTCCTAATTCTACAGCTGTGGTCTTATGGTCTATAACGAGTAGTCTTCCTCTCTCAGGAGATTAGATCCAATGACAACTTCCATTATGAAAATGAAGGAAGGCTGTTTTACCTGGCCACTAGTATTGAGATCTTTCTCACTAGCTCTCTGTCAGAGTTTTTCATCTTAGCAGCCTGTGAACAATAAGTAAAATATACGAGGCAGTCTAACTGGTGCAACTGAATGGCTCTGCAATTTCCTAAAAAATCCCCCCAAAAATAGCCAATGGATTATGAAAGTGTGTTAAAGCTAGAAGGGAGAGATAGCTAGTTACATCAGTTTTCAAAGAAATACATACATATGAACAGAAAGAGAGGGGCAGAAAAAGAGTGATAGGTGATATGTGGTGTGTGTGTGTGTTGTGTGTGTGTTTGTGTATGTGTATGTGTATGTGTCTGTACATGAGTGAGTGTATAAAAGAGAGAGACAGAGAGAGAAAGAGAGAAAGACAGAGACAGATGGACAGAAAAGAGAAACAGAGATTGGAATCAGTCAGCTTGGGGTAATAAAAATCATTATCAGTACTGTCTAGCAATGCTAGATAACAAACTAGAAAAGTGTCTCCAAAGCCATCTAAACATTTGTAAACAAACAATGTGGTGTCAATGAGATCCCAGTTAGCCCAATTTGAAGTGTATGAATCAATGACAACATTCAAAGATAATGTATGAGATTAAAAGTTGGATTTATTCCATCATGAGAAATGGGAAAAAATGTTTTAGTCAAGTGTTTGGGATTGTGTATCTTTCCACACTCTTGAAATAAACTATTTCAATACTCTGTATTGTAAATATTGATGGAAAGTAATGGTAACCTCTTTAATGGAAAGGAATAGAGAACACATTTAACTGCTTGTTGTTTAGGGAATAGGCTCAACTGAAATTAATTGTTTGCTGCAATTACTATAATTAAATAAGTCTCATGGAAATGTAAAAAAAAATCACTAGTAAGAAAATGGAAGGAAAACAAAATAAAATTTGAACATTAGTGACATAAAAACCAAGATAAAAAGTTAAAGCTATGCCACCTAGTTCGAGTTGTTCAACAATGCCCTTGTGGAATAAATATATGTGTTTATGGAGATATATGTCTCTAAGAAATCTCATTGAGCAGCATTACAGAATACTCATGATGGGTATTGCCATTGTACCTCATTTCCTGAGGGAGGGAGACTATTAGTTATAGATCATAAGACCATTGTTGTAGAATTAGAAGTCCAAGGAAGGAAACAAGTAAGCAGGAAAAGAAGGAAGGAAGGAAGGAAGGAAGGAAGGAAGGAAGGAAGGAAGGAAGGAAGGAAGGAAGGAAGGAAGGAAGGAAGGAAGGAAGGAAGGAAGGAAGGAAGGGAAAAGAGGAAAAGAAAGATGTTGAAACTAATACCAGGCATGTTTGTTGCCATTTAAAATTTTTTTCAACCCATGAAATTAAGATAATAAGAAAATCTTTTTGAAATAAATGATATACTTCTGAAGAAAGAGTGAAGAATAGAAAAACTTATGCCAAATGAGATTCCAGATTAAATTTGCTTTGGGAAAAGACGAGGGAGGGGTAAGATTTGAGCTATAGTTTGACTAGTTGTGTGGTTGGAATTCTGGTAATGGATAAAGTAGTGAGTCAAAATAAAAATTCAGCTGCAGAGCTGAAAATTACATGTGAGAAAGTAATCATGGTTAAGTGGAGCATTGAATTAACTACACAACACACTGAATAGAATTCAAAGATTAAATAAATTGTGCAAGTAGAATTGGAAGTGGGTTTAGAAACATGGTAAATGAAGTGGAAGTATTTTCCTTAAGTCCCCTTCAAAACCATATAATACTTGCAAATCAAATACAGGGAATTTTCAACTTTTCATTTATCACCTTAAAGCTTTGATATGTTATATAAGACAAGGATCTTAAGTGTTTATTATTGCTATAAATATCCACACAAATAAAATAATTGTATATCTTACTAAAAAACAATCAACAGGCATTTATAAACTCTTTACTTTGTTAAGTGCTTTGCTGGGTGATTTTACATTTTTATTAATTTGTTAGGTAAGAATATTTATTTTAGAATATAGTTTTGCAAAACATTCAATTTTAGCTAAAGGTCAAAGAATCAAGTTCTCATGCTACACATGTAGTTTTCACTAAGGACATGGCATTGTAGCAACACTTCAATTTTCTCCTTATTTTAAAACTTTAAAAGAGACAGTTTTCCTAAGGCGAATCTTCCTTCTGTTAGCACATGTCTACATTCTGGCAGACAGTTTTCATAAGTTGCTTTTACTAAAAGCAATCATCACCTGTTTATCAGGGGGTTGATGATAGACTTAGATCTGGTCATCAGAGGAACAGAAACACTAAGTGCAGTCTCAAAATCTTTGTAGTTTGATAGGGCCTATCAAAGATCATTCTCTGCCAAGCAAAGCCCTTGAGAATTGAAGGTTTTTAATGGATGACAATAGAAATATAATCCATTATTGGACTGACTATTATGGGTAAGAGGAAAAGCATAAAATTTTAATTTAAAAGTAAAAATATGGATGTAACTACCACTTTAAATTCTAACTGCTCATAAGTCTACTTGAAAGATATTGACCTTTGGCCATATTATGCACACACGTGGATTCAGAATTCCTTTGAGGCTTTAATGGAAAGTTTGATATGCCGATGAAAGCAAAATCAGGACTCTGCTGATGTGTTATTGGATGGCAGAATTTTAATTTATCCCTAAAATATATAAATGCTACATGCTGTGACTATTCCAGTAGGAGTAATTGGTTCTAATTAAAATAATGAGATAATCCAAATAATGATACATTCCCTACAAATGCAAAGTGATAACTAATTTGTAATTCTGATATCATTTTAATACTGCTAATACTATTTTCCTAATTATAATTATCCTCCTAGCCAATAAACATAAAATTTTTGCCATTTGAATTGCATGTTGGGAAAATTGCTTTATAGGAAAACTGAAATGAAAAACCTTTACCCTAAACTTGACGAAATAAATAGTTTATATAGCTAAATAGGAATAGAGATTTACTAAGTGACTCAAGCTTATTGTGCCCAAAAATCTGTTTTTGCCTGGATATTCCTAGGTAGTCATTCTCCTACTGCTTTAACTAAACAGTTCTTTAGAATGGTGATTTTTGTTTTTTACTATGGCCTTAGAGTCAGTTGGAGGTTTCCTTCTAGATGTACTTCATAATAGCATGGTCTATATTGCCAACCTCAAGTGTTATTTTTGAAAAGGATTTTTCTTGTTAAGCTTTCATGATATTTTAAATTCATTTAAATGCTCTTATGTGTAAATAAATGTTGTCAGAATACTTTTATTTATTTGGTGGAGTATCTGAAATTCTCATTTAAAACTTCAGGCAACTAAAAAGCATAAAAGTAGCATTCTATATTAAATTAAAAAGTAGAAAGAAGAGGATAGATAGAGGAAAGGTGAGTAGAGAACATTCTATATTTGAATTCCCAAAAGTTGACTCATCTTAACAAGTAGTTAACAAGTAATTTGACAAGTGAGATGTCAAGTTAAATTCCTATGTTGCTAACATAATAACTTGCCATTTGCCTGCTCTACCTATGGTATATTCATGAAAATTTTTTAAAAATTCATTTTCTAGTTTAATTCAAATAATCTGTAATCTTCTCAGTGTGGTGTTTTGATCTATAAGTACAGATAATTATGCATTTGTATATTTTTAAGCAATTGTGATTTTTGTCCTTTTTTTTTTTTTTTTTTAATAAAACACGTACAGAGAACCTATCCTAAATACAAGAGAGATATTTTCATGATTTCTTGGATACCAGTGATTCATAAGGATAATCTTTCTGTTACCCTCACTTTCACATTTCCTGATCTTGATGTATGAAATACGTGCATGTGACTCAAAACACTCTAAGGTGTTACAAAAAACCAGATTATAATCAGAAAAATCCAATTATATGTGATTTTGCTAAGTCAATATGTACCCTAACAGGGAGCCTTAGGTATGGATTAATGGTCTCCTTCTCTATTTAAATTTAACACCAATAACATAGCAATATTTCAAATCTAGAATTGGGCTTGAAATATCATGGGACCTTCATGTGATTCATAAGTCTACTATTGAGTATTTATGTAACATTTGGCAAATCTCTTAGAGATTTATTTTCACCATCTGTAAAATAAAAATGCTGAAATGGATGATTTTCAAATATTTTTCAAATTCTAAATATTCAATTTTTAAATATTTCATACTGCTTATAATTGAAAATTCTATGCAGCTTCTTAAGTGAGAACAGTCTAATTTTCTCTAGTTCAACTTAGGACTTAAGTTCTATAATACAATAGTAAATTATCATACCTACATATATATGTATATGCATGCACATGTATATTCATACAGGTATATTATGTATATATATATATGTATATATGTATGTTATGTTGAAAAGATAGTATAGTGATAAGTATTGTTCAATTACTCCCATTTGACCCTTACTGAATTACTGACTTTATTACTCAGAAGAATTTTTTGCTTATATACTTCTTCACTCCAAAAATTTGTATCAAAGTATCTCTAACTTCTTTATTTATTTTTTTTTTTTTTGCTAAGTTTGAGCTTCCAGTTAGACACAACTTTTTTTCAAAAAGCATCACTGTTAGCTCTATCTCTAAAACTTTAGTTAGGTTTCCAGTTCAATTTTTTGTATTACCAATAAGTATATTTCAACTAGAAAACTATGGTAGTTAGCAATTTTTATAAAGGAAAGTAAACATTGGAAACAAAGAAAAGTAGGGAAAAAACATGCCTATGCCAAGGAGAAAAAGTTTCAGAATTCTCTGAAAGAACTCAAGGTGAGAAAGATTATTATCTCAAGTTCTATAGGGTGATGAGTTTCCAGGAACACATTTTCTCTTAATGTAGCTGATCAACCTAAGTGGTCTCAGTTTTAGATTCCTGGCTCTTTTCTTTGAAGGGGTCACTTCTACCTGTGCTTTTATTTTCCCAGATCCTCATGGTTTCTTATAGTTTCCTATTCTTCAGCTTCATAAATCTTTAACTTATTGCTATCAGGAATTGGATCCTCCTTAAATTTGTTTCCTGAATTCAGTTAAGTGACATTTAGAGGTCACTCTGAAGCATTTCTTAGCATTTTTATAATAATAATAATAATAATAATATATGTGAGATATTAAAATTACACATATATATGTGTAATTTTAATATCTCATTGTGTCCCTTTTCTGTTAGGTTCAGCTTTTAACTTGGGACACACATTACACATGCAACATACACATAAACACATACTGATGGACTAACTCAGATCAACCAACAACCTGCATGTCATAATTTGGATAATATATGTTCTCTTTCCAACTATTTTTCTCTTTGATCTGAGTTTTTTTTTTTTTTTTTGAAATCTGGCAATAATATTTCTGTGTGTTTTCCACACAGGATGTCTTTGAGGTAGTGATCAATGGATTTTTTTTTCTATTTCTACTTTCCCCTCATGATGTATCACTGCATATAGTATTCTATTGGTTTTTCTGGAGGTCTATGGAGCAATCTTCAGTTCAGTTGAATAATCACCACAAGAATAACCAGGTGTTAAAGTCCAAACCCTTTATTATCTCCTTCACAATCTAAATCTCTCTCTCAAACTGCTCCAAATTTTTAAAAAATAATAACTCTAAACTAATTTTAGAGCCTCTGAACATCCAAAAAGACAGAGTAGAACATATTTTAGCTCAAGGCAACTAGCTGCTAGCACAGTCCTAGACCCAGACCAGTCCTTACTCTGACCCAAATCTAAGCATCACTAAGGTGGGATCTCTGAACCAACAGTAGTACTGGAGGCTTCTGGACTTTTCACCTGGGGACACTAAGGAAAACTTGGAAGGTCATCAGAAAGGGTCTGTGGCAAAGGGGTGGGAGATAGGCATGCCAGCACAGTCCTGGCCCTGGCCCTAGTGACTAGATCTTACAGATAATGGTTCAGAAATCCTTCTAATAGCTCCAAAACAGAAAAGAGTGCTTGTGGTCAGATCCCTAGAAGAATCCCACAAATCCCCTGAAGCTTGGGACAGTGCATCCTCCACCCTAGAAGCAGAGCTCTATTTTAACAAAGAGTTAAAAGCAAAATAATAGGCTAGGAAAATGATCAGACAGCATAAAAAGTTTCTGATCATTGAAAGTTATTATGGTGGTAAGGAAGATCAAAACACACTCTCGAAAGATGATAAAATCAAACTTTCTATATCCAGAGCTTCCAAGAAATATAAGAATTGGGTTTAGAACAGAAAAAAAGCTCAAAGGGGATTTTGAAAATCAATAAGTGAGAGAGAGAGGAAAATTAGGGAAAGAATTGAGAGTAGCTCAAAAAGAAAAAGAAAATAGAAAAATAGAAATAGAAAAAGCTAATGAGCAGAATGCCTTTAAATATTAAATTGGCCAAATGGAAAAGGTGGTACAAAAGTCCACCAAAAATAATTCTTAAAAATATTAGCATTAAGAAAATCGAAGCTCATGACTTTATGAAAAATCAAGACACAACAAAGCAAAACAACCAAAAAAAAAAAAAAAAAAAAAGGAAAAGGAAAAAATTGTGAAATATCTCATTGAAAAAAAAAAAACTGACCTAGAAATAGAACCAGAAGAAATAATTTTAAAATTATTGTTTTGTTTTGTTTTTTTACATTTTAAAACATATTTAACATGTATTGGTCTACCTGGCATCTGGGGGGAGGGGGTGGGGAAAAATTGGAACAAAAGGTTTTGCAAGGGTCAATGCTGATATCTTGTAAATGCATATATCTTATAAATAAAAAGCTATAATAAAAATAAAATTATTGGTCTACTTGAAAGTCATGATAAAGAAAAAGAGCCTGGACATCATTTTTTAAAGAAATTATCCTGGAAAAGTGTCCTGATATTCTAGAACCAGAGGGCAAAATAGAAATGGAAAGAATTCACTAATTATCTCCTAAAAGAGATCCCAAAATGAAAAGCTTCAAGAAAGAAATAATTCAAGCACAGTGGATCCATAGTCAATATGATATAAGATGTAGCAGCTTCTACATTAAGGAATGGGAGGGCTTGGAATATGATATTCCAAAAAGCAATGGAGCTAGGATTGCAACTAAGAATTACATATCCAGTAAAAGTAGTATTATCCCTCAAAGAAAAATATAGTCATTTAATGAAATAGTGAGTTTTCAAGCATTCATGATTTTTTAAAACATTACTTATTTATTTTTAACACACATTGCCTTATGAATCATGTTGGGAGAGAAAAATCAGAGCAAAAGAGAAAAAACATGGGAGAGATAAAAAAGAAAGGAAGTGAATATAGAATGTGTTGATTTACATTGTCTTCTTAGTTCTTTTTCTGGATGCAGATGGCATTTTCTGTCCAAAGTCTATTGGGATTGCCTTGGATTCCTGAACCACTGAGAACCAAATTTTTCATAGTTGATCATAGCCCATTCTGGCTTTTATTGTGTACAATGTATTCATGGTTCTGCTTGTTTCATTCAGCATCAGTTCATACAAATCTTTTCAAGGTCTTTCTAAAATCAGTTTGCTCATCATATTTTATAGAACAATAATATTCCATTACCTTTATATACCACAACTGGTTCAGCCATTCCCCAATTGATGGTCATCTACTTATTTTCCAATTTTTGCTACCACAAAAAGAACTGATACAAATATTTTTGCACATGTGGATCCTTTTCCCTTTATGATTTCCTTGGGATACAAGCTCAGTAATGGCATTGCTGGGTCAAAGCGAGTGCACACTTTATAGCCTTTTGGGCATAATTTCTGATTGCTCTCCAGAATGGTTGGATCATTTCACAACTCAATCAACAATGCAATAGTGTCCCAATTTCCCACATCCTCTCCAACATATATCATTATCTTTTCCTGTCATTTTAGTCAATCTGAGAGGTGTGAGTTTATACCTCAGAGTTGTTTTAATTTGCATATCTCTAATAAATAGTGATTTAGAGCATTTTTTCATATAAGTATAGATGACTTTAATTTCATCATCTGAAAAATTATCTGTTCATATCCTTTGACCTTTTATAAGTTGGCAAATGATTTGTATTCTTAAATTTGACACAGTTCTTTATATATTTTAGAAATGATACTTTTATCAGAATGATTGACTGTAAAATATTCCCCCAGCTTTTGTATTTTAATCTTGTTTCTGTTGGTTTTGTTTGTGTAAAAACTTTTTAATGTAATATAATCAAAATTGTCCCTTTTATCTTTCATAATATTCTCAATTTCTTTGGTCATAAATTCCTCTTCTCTCCAAAGACCTGATAGGTAAATTATTACTTGTTCTCCTAATTTGTTTATGGTGTCATCCTTTATGCCCAAATCATATATCCATTTTGATCTTATTTTGGTATAAGATATGAAATGTAGATCTCTGTTTAGTTTCTGACATATTATTTTCCAGTTTTTTGTCAATTTTTTGTTAAATAGTGAGTTCTTATCCCAAAAACTGGAGTTTAGGGGTTTATCAAATATGAGGTTGCTATAGGCTTTGATAATTGTGTTGTGGGTATGTAATCTATTAAATGTTTTTCATTAGCAAAATCAATGCAACTATGATAATAAGGAAAATTACTGAGAAAACACTTTCACATCAAATATCTCTAATTCAGACCTGAAAT
Source organism: Sminthopsis crassicaudata (assembly GCF_048593235.1). NCBI lineage: Eukaryota > Metazoa > Chordata > Mammalia > Dasyuromorphia > Dasyuridae > Sminthopsis > Sminthopsis crassicaudata. The sequence goes on from NC_133619.1 coordinate 228,873,957, forward strand.
CCCAGACATATAGAAAATAAAACAAAAATATATGAGACTAAGAACCATTTTCCAAAATATAATAAGCTCAAGCACTTGGACAAACAGTTCTCAAAAGAATTGGAAACTATTGACATTCAAATAAAATGGTGCTCTGAATCACTAAGAGAAATTAAAATAAAAATAATCTATAATTTCACTTTATACTCACAAAATTGGCAAAGTTACAATATTTTTGAATAGACAATGTTAAAGAGAGTGTAGGAAGCAGGCACAGTAAAAATATGCTGTTGGTAGATTTTTGACTTGATTCAGTTATTCTGGAAAGCAATTTGAAATTATGCATGAAGAAAAAAAAGAATCTCGATACACTTTGACTCAGTGATTCTAGGACTGAACAAATATCTCAGAGGAGTTAAACACTGAAACAAAAGTCCTGTATTCACCAAAGTATTCATAAAAGAACTATTTTTTTTTTCTAATAGCAAAGAACTGGAAACAAAACAAATGCCTACCAATTGGGGAATGGTTAAAACCACTGTGATACAAGAATTTAATAGAATGGCACTATCCTCTAAAAAAAATGAATATGAAGAATTCAATGAAGCATGGGAAGACATATAAACTGATGCAGAGTAAATTTAGCAGAAAAAGAAAAAAACCAGTACATGCAATAATTGTAGCAATAAATAAAAAAGAAAAAAGCAAGTAAATGGTGTGTGATTACAACAAACAATTTTGGTTTTAGAGAAAAGATTAGAAAACTCATTTCTTTGAAGGGTGAAGGACCATAGGTATAGAATATATCATGTAATGTCAGACTCAATTGCTGTATTGGCTAGTTTTGCTGAACTGCTTGCTTTCTTTGTTATTCATTTGTTGTTAAGAAAGAATTACTGGGAAGAAAAGGAAGATATTTTGGAAGTGAAAGCAATGTAAAAGCAAAAGATATCAATAAAGGTATTTTTTTTTTTGGTCAGATAGGCTGAATATTCAATAAAGAAGAAAATGATTAAGTGGTTAATAATAATCAATGTTCCTAGAAAATAACAAATTGCTTATTTTCTACCAAGCAGTATTTAGAAATAGAAGAGATTTTAAAATAATTATTATATTTCAAAATTCATAAGTAAATTTTGAGAAGAAATCAAATGATTAAGAAGATTTAAAATTAAAACTATGAAAGATGTTCAGAACTAGACAACTAAAGCAAGCTTTCCAGCACCCTTAAAAATGTCACTTTTCTTGTCTGGGGTTCAGTTTCCTTATGTGTAAAATGATAGGATTAGAACAGATGTCATCTAAGCTTCTTTCTATTATCTATTATTCTATGATACTGTAATTTATTGATCACCGTCAATATATGATTAAGCACTCACACATGTGAGCAATATTCTAAAGTATTAATCTAAAGAAATACTATAAAGAAATACACAGATAATACTCCAAAGAATTATAGAGAGGAAGTGTATATAAACAAGATATTTGTATTTACTTCTGTATGCATTGTACATCACCTCCCCAACTTCCCCTCTCTTTAGTAGAATATGTTTGTCAAGAGAAGGAACTGTTTTATCTTTACCCCCAGTGCCATGGATACTCTCTGGTATAAACTAAATTCATAAAAGAGGTTGAACTGAACTGAATTGAATGATCTGAAAACTGTGTAATTATTAATATCTTCTGTGCCTCTTTCTGCCATTCTGTCAATATTGCTGCTGAAAGGGAAGAGAACCACCAATGATTGAAACCATTTATGTTTATTTTCATCTATTTCATGGATCACTGAGGCTAAAAAGTTAATAATTGAGTGGCTAGACTTTGCATGAAACTCTCCATACATAACTAGGATGGTCTTCAAATAACAGTCTTTCACTGAGACTATGCTGGAAGTCTTTCTAATTTAGAAGATTTGTGTTTAAAAATATAATTTTGATAGTTGTCTGAAGTATGGTGTAGAGATTATAAAGTTTGGAGCAAGAAGACCCATTTGATGAATATTATGATAAAAAAGGCATGAGAAGAAAAGAATGCAAAAAAGAGTTATAGTTAGGTCAGTGAGAAGGGAACAGTTGGAGATACTGTGGATATACAATTAGACTTATAGGTTGCAATGAGAGTTGAGGAACAGTAAAGATTTCAAGAAAGCATTGTTGTTTGTCTCTACTTCTCAAAGAGGACCATGACATCAGGGAAATATTGCCATGATTTGCAAGTAACTTGCATTTAAGTGAAGGGGGATTGTTCAATGTCACCGGCCACACTTTCCCCTCCAGTGTCATCTGAGTTGAATGGCAAGATCGATATCAAGATGAATGAAATGGGAGAACTCACCCTTATTATTCTAAAGTCTTCTACATGTGTCAAAAAAAATCTCCTCTTTCTCCTATTAAAAAACAGACAAACAAACAAATAAGCAAATAAGAAGGGAAGGGTTTCTGGCCAAAGCTGAAATGACAGCAATTTACATTCAATCTGAGTCAATCAGGATCCAAACAATAACCAAATGGGGCTATGACCTATTAAAATTCGATTGGTTTTGGTTTAAGTCCTGGTCCTTAAGAAAGAAATTGAGCCAGTAAGCCCCAAGATATTTTGGAGGGTTCAGAAGTGCAAAAGAGATAAACATGTACTATATACATATATATATATATATATATATATATATATATATATATATATATATATATAGAGAGAGAGAGAGAGAGAGAGAGAGAGAGAGAGAGAGAGAGAGAGAGAGAGAGAGAGAGAGAGAGAGTAGATAAATAGGATAAATAGCCTGCATGCCTGAGAATAATGCCATTCCTTCTCACTTCCATCTCTCAAAATCCCTAACTTCTTTCAAGATACAAATGAAATTCAATTCACAGAATGCCTTTTCTAGTCAGCTCTGCCCCTAGTGCAGAGCTGTAATCTGTATATGTTTAATACAACATACTATTTTATTAACACATTGTCACCTCTATTAGAATATGAGATCCTTGAGAGCAGAAACTATTTTTTTTGCTTTTGCTGTATATCTTCAGCATTTAGCAGAGTGCCTGGCATGTGGTAATTGCTTAATAAATGCTCTATAATTTTACCAGTGCTCTGCTTTATCTCTAAAAATCCACACCCAACATATTTTTCTGCAACCTATGAGCATTAAATAATTTAAATAAAATATATTTTTTTAGAGTCCTCCTTAAGGAAACAAGGACACAGACACATGTACATATACATGTAGAATACACATTTGTACACAAATGTGTGCATATTTGTACTTTGGTTTTCACTTAGAAACCTTTGTAAATGTATGTAGAAAAAAAATATATATGTTTGTGTGTGTGTGTGTGTATGTGTATGTGTGTGTGTGTACACACATGCTTACGAGAAGAAGCAGACAGATAAGTAGGAGAACCTATAATAAGGACCAATGTAGGAAACAAAGGAGGAAAGAATATTTAGAAGAAGATTGTCAAATGTGCCACATTCTGAAAATATGGTTAAAAAGAATGAAGATTTTGTGAATCAAGGGATATCTGAAAACTGCTTTCTAGGCCAGAGAATAACTAACAATTATGGGTATTCCTTTTACATTCTATGCACAATTATTTGTCTTTTTTTTTTTTTTTTTTTTGCTAGATATATGGGACTATTAATTAACATTTTAGTAGTACTTTAAGGTTAATAAATAATATTAATAATATATATTAATAATAATATTAACCTTAATACAATGATTTTTAGCTTGAAAAATGCCAATATGTTTTCATAGATAGTTTTTCCAGAAATATTTTATGTCATAAAATGCAAACAAAATTTGCAATTTCTAGTAGTACTTGACATTTCCTAGTGTTTGGATTGTGACAGTTTATCAATCAATAAATCACATGCCTATTTTCCCCTAGAGGCAAAGAAGAATCCCTGATACATGATTTTTGAGGGGAATAATATAGTCAGTATTGTGCTTAAAGAAGATATTTTTGGCAATTAAATGGAAGATGGATTGGTTAGATGACTTGGTTGAGGGAGAAAATTAAAATTTGCAATAGTGCAAATTAGTGAGTTTGAAAAATTAGGATAATGGTAACTTCAGTAGATACAAGGAAATTGGAAAGAGGAGTAAAATAAAAATTTATTAAAAAATATGCCAAACACTGTTTTAATGCTGGAAACATAAAGACAAAATGAAATGGTTCTGATCCTCATAGAGCTTATATGATTAGAGTAGTTAACATGATGCCAATTTATTCAGACAATTATAAGAAAGAATTCGGACAAAATTCATAGATTGTAAATTATGTTCAAATCAAATATGATTACAAAGTAAAGCAAAAGTTTTATTTTAAACCTACAATGAATTCTTGACATATTTAAAAACTTCTGAACTATTCTTGTTTAATAATCATAAAATTTTAGAAATTTTAGTGGCCTTAGAGGTCATTTAAATTCAGTTCCTTGATTTTACAGTTGAGCGGTCTATCAGAGAGGGTAAGTGGTTTGCTTAAAGCCACACAGTTAATGCATGATAGAGTTGAAACTAGAATTCAGTTTTCTCTACTTTCTAGTCCAATAATCTTTCTACTATATCAAGGGTAAAATCAAATTTCCATTTTAATTTTAAAAAATTGTTGGCCCTCAGTGTAATTAAAATTAAGAAGTTCATTCTTGAGTCCATGAATAATAATTTAAGAATAAGCTCTTTTTCAAATCCCTTTATTACAGAGTTTCTCAAACTTTTAAGTTTAGTTATCATTAGTTCAACTCCAAGGTGGTTACCTGATAAATGGCAGCACCTGGTACAAAGATACATCAGTTATTTATTGCTCCCAAGTGACTATCTCAAATGGGTGCCAGATGGTAATTCAAGAAGCTATAAGACTCTTATAAAAAGAGGTCAGGCCAGCATCTGTTTTGGCTATTGTATGTTTATTCATATGCAATGAAAATAATTTAAGTTTTCTACAAGTTTGGCAAAATAGGACCTTGTTATGCAGAGTATGCTTTATCTCTCAAGTTATTTTTCACAATAATTTCTCTTTTAGAAGCAAATTTCTTGGCCTAGCAATATTGTTACCAAACATACACCTCAAAGAGATTTAAAGGAAAAAGAGAAAAAAAAAACTTTTACTTATCAAAAATGTTTACAGCAACATATTTGTAGAAAAGAAACTGGAAACGAGATATTCATTAATTGACAAAAAAATGAACAAAATATGATATAGGAATATAATGGAATAATATTTTGTCATAAGAAATTTTTAAAAAGATGGTTTTAGAGAAACCTAGAAAAACTTTTGTGAACTGATGCAGAGTGGTGGCAAAAATGGAACAATTTCTGCAATTATAAGAATATTATTTGTTATGGGCCAGAACTCTGAACTCTGAAACAAAGGATTCTTACATAGTACTAAGTCAGTGAAATTAATAGAGACAATAGTAACCTAATTTAGCATGGTTCAGTATGATTGATTTAATCTTACAAGGAGATGTTATGGGCCAGAACTTGAAACAAGATACTAAGTGGAATTGAGGAGATAATGTTATTTTAGTTTAGCATTGATTTAATCCTACAACAAATAATGGTTTACTAATGATATAATGATTGGTGTATACTCAGTGTGGGGTATATATGCAAAAAGCTCTCAGGGCCAGAAGGACAAGCGCACTAGAAGCTTTGGGAGAGTGAGACAGATTCATTTCATCGTCCACCTTGTTGTGGCTGGAAGCTGAAGCACAAACCCTTGTGAGTCATGGAGATTCAGAAACCAGAGAAGGGAGGCAGGAGCTCAAGCTCTAGGAACCAAGGCCAGACTGAAAGGCTCTCCAGAAAGCTGCCCAGTCCCAGGAAGGAGATAATAAAGGATCTGGACTATAAGAAAGCTAACCAGACCGCAGGAAAAGAGTCAAGACTTGGAAAGAGACAATAAAGGATTTGGATCTTAAGCCCTGGCTACATTTGGGGTGATTACTGAACTGAAATGAAGGCTGCCTCCAGAGACCCCAAGAAAACCCAACAAGAGAATATTACATTTTAGAGGAGAATATTACAATTATTATAAAGAAACACAACTTTCAAAGACTTAAGAACTCTGAGTAGTGCTGTAACCATCTATGACTTCACTGTAGAGAACAGATTTAAGCATGCTACTCATCTGATAGAGGATTCAAGGACAAAATGAAACACATTTTAAGCTATGGTAAATGTATGGATTTTTTTTTTTTTTGCTCAACTATACTTTAGATTACACTTATTTGTTACAAAGAGTTTTTTTTTCCTTTTTCTAATGGAAGTGAGTGTGTGTGTGTGTGTGTGTGTGTGTGTGTGTGTGTGTGTGTGTGTGTATGGAGACCTACAAATTGGGTAACCCATTTACGAAATAAAAAGAAAACTAAGAGGGACCTTTGAAGAATTTTATTAAATGTATAGAAGAGAGCTGAAGGAAATTAAGAATCAAACACAAATAAATAGGACTGGCCTGAAAATATGTTGAATTCATTATGCATTTTATAAAGCAATCTAATTTATTCTTATTTTGTCAGAAACTTTTATTTTACATCCTCTCTCCACCTTTTAAAAACATTTCATAAAACAAATTTAAAAAACAGTAAGAAGATGGAAATAGTCAAATTTGTCAGTGTATTAAATTAAAGGAAATCTGATAGTGTATATTCCATACTTGTATACCTGTCACCTCTGCAAAGGAGGGTATGTAAAAGGAAGAAATGGAAAGTTTCTTTTGTCTTTCCTTTGGGATCAGAATTATTCTTTGAAGTTTTGCAAAATTTCATTTTTGATTCTTTTGTGATTGTTATACTTTCAATTTATGTTGTTGATAATTTTGTATATTGTTTTCTTGATTTTGATTCATCATTCTTCCATACTCTTCTTTATCATATTCATCAGAGTAATAATCAGTAATAACAATGTACCACAGTATAGTCATTTGCCAATTGATCTACTTTGTTTCCAGGACATGTTTGCATTTTCACATATAATGCCCTTTTTTCTGTTCTGCCTTTCAAAGGAGAACAGTCCTTTGTTTTTTTGTTAAATCTAGAATTTAAAAAAAATAATAATTTTAAAGAGACAAATTTATAAGATTATTGGAGAAAGATTGGGTGGAGATTTCAGTTAAGTAGTAATTAGTATGGGTTTTCATGAAATACTTTTATTTGAATGCTGGCACTTTCTTTAAGGACGTCAGAATAATATTGTAAAAAAAAAAAAGACTTAGGAGGAAAAGACCTGAATTCTAATATATCACCTGGATTTCAATATACCCTCTGCTGCTTTTTTAGCCTTGTAAAATGAAGGTAATTAGTTAAAAATGAAGAACATGAGAAAGATAGCTTTGAAAGAAAATATTGAATTTGTTATCTACTTAATAGGAAAACCAAATTGAATATAACAGAGTCTTAATTTTATTTACAATCTTCATTACTGCTCTATATTGTACATAGAAATCTTTGTTTTACTGGGCAATTAAGAACAGAATAGTCTGTAAATATAGGTTGCTGCATTACATGGGCAAATGGGTATCTTATAAGTTATACCCCTATAAGTATATACCCCTAAATCTTGTGATACCATAACACTAGAATTCACTGTGCTTAAGTACTAAAAAAAAATCACTTAAGCTCAATGTGACAAACATTTATTAAGGACTTACCTTAAGAATGTTACATTATATTTGTCACTGGGAGAAAGAAAGGGTTAAGATAATAATGCAGATTTAACTTAAAAGTGTGTCTGATGTACTTTCTTTTTTCTTTTGGAGAGCTGATTATTAAATATTTTTCATCATACATTTGTTTATAACACAAAACAATGCATGATAACTATGGTTTAGAGACTAGAAAGCATGTGAGATTTGAGGTGGGGAAAGGTAAATGACTACGTAGAAGGCTTCTAGGAAAAACTGGCATCCAAGTCAAGTGTAGAACTCCTGATCTGAATTTAAGTGGTATGGTTTAAATTTTTTGTCAGTCTGCATTTTTAAGTCAGAAGGCCATTAAGCCTTATTATAGAGTAATTGCTAAAAAGCCATTGATATTAGTGTGCTATGGTGCTGTGTTGCGAATATTGGTTAAGCAGAATGTAAGCTCTTAAGGGAAGGAAGTACTTTTAATTTTTTATTTGTACCCCCAGAATTTTCTACTATTCCTTGCACATAGCAAAAACTTAGGGGAAAAGTCCATAAGACTGCTTGGAATTTCACACTCATTAAATGTGTCCAAAATGAAACTTTTTATATCATACCACAACCTTACTCTTCCCAGCTTACTTCAATCTTTTGAAATTATTACAATCTTTCTAGTCACCGAAGGTTTCAAACTCACCATAGTCTTAATTATTCTCTCATATTTTCAATATCTATTGTTTCTGAGAATTGTCAAATCCACATTTGACTCAAATGGAAGATCATCCCAGAGCTTCATACCCACTCATCTGAATTTACTTGCAAGCTTTATGGTTCTCCCTAGTCCAATCCATCCTCCATATAGTTACTAAAATAATCTTCCTTAAGCATAATGTGGATTATTATTATTTTTCCTTCTTATGAGAACTAGATAAGGGGTACCTAAATGAAATTAGGTTTAATTGAGGTCTAGGTGGCAGGTTCGGGGTACAGGGAGTCAAATAGAGCTCCCCTGCAACCCCTTTGGATTCGGTGCAAGGATACAGAGTTAAATGAGGTCTAGTAACAGTGCAAGAGTCCTCTGTAAAGGAATTTACAGACCTGAAAATCTAGATTGATAAAGGAGGTTTATTATGGGGTTTGGAAGTAAAGTCTAGTTAGTAAAGTTGAGGGTAGAGATATAAGGACACCAGAGCCTGAGCTCCAGTGGGCAGAAATCTTTGACATGGCCAGTGTAAGGATGCCATGTTTGGGACCTCTGCAAAGAGTGAACTCCAGTTTGGCTCTTTTTATAATAGGGGCTTTGGATAATCTGAAGGAGCTCATGGGTGAAGTCCCAAGTTGGCTTCTGGCTTGAGTTTCAGCTAGGGTTAGAATTTGAATAGAATTCAATGGGTTTTTAGATAAGGATCAAACTGTTCTTGGAATGGAGTCCCTTCACTGAGACAGAGTCCAAGGAGATTTTAAGAGTTTGGGGATTTCCTCATCATTCCCCATCTCAAGCAGTTAACTAAAATTCATTAAAAAAAAAAAAAAAAAAGACTTGGGGCAGTGTCCCTTATTGAGGCAGGGTTGAAGATTTTCTCCAAGGATTTTCAGAGTCTTCTCAAGGCTCTTCTCTTCACTTCTGCTCAAGAACTATTAATGGTTCTTTTTTGTGTGTGTGTGACTAGGATAGGGATTCTTAACCTAGTAGTCATTAATTTGTTTTATTTTTAAGATTTTAATCACTTTCAATATAAATTATTTCCTTTATAATTCTTTTTTACTTTCTTTCATACACTTAGAAACATTCTAAAAAGGGTCCATTTTCTTAATCTGATTACCAAAGGATCACAGAAAAGTTAAGAATCCATGTTATGGAATAAAATATACTCTTTGACTTGATAGTTAAAGCCTTTCAAATTCTGATTTGATCCTACCTTTACAGAGCTTTGCATATTATACCCTTTTGTACAATTTCTCCTTTAGATCGATAAGGCATCATGTATTCTACATAGCTCCTAAACTTTATATCAATCCTTGTTGTAAACAACTTGTCTGGAAAGAATAAATATCCATTTCAATCCACATTTTTGCTTTCTCATTACAATGACATTAGGCTTAATGTGTTTGTGCTTTCTTCCCTTCACTGTCAATATCTCCAAGTTTAGTCATTCACGACAATCATACCTATTATAAAGTATTATTTGACAATATTTTTTCTGTTTGTTTTAATTTTCTTTTTTATCTGAATGATTGTAATGTCATTTCTTCTTGACTCTAATTAACCTACAAAGGTCATTTATTCATGAGACTCAGAATCTTCGAGCTAAAAGGTACCCTAGATATTATCTAACCTAACCCACTTATTTTCTCAAGATCCCTAATCACAACTTCTAAAAACTATTTGCAGACTATGCATAGGGTTAATTATGGTAATTAGAGATAATTAGGGTCTTATATTCATCACAAAGAATGAGGATGGATTCCCTAAACTCATCATAGGCAAAAGATTTTCTATTGGTAGAAAAAATAAATTGGAATGCCTATTATCCAGAATCATAGGGGGGAAAAGTTAGATTTTCTATTAGAAATAATAAAAGATAATCGTTAAAGGAATTTCAGTATTTTCTTCTTATTATTTTAGGAATGTATTTTTGAATATTAATACCACTAGTCCACATATATTCTAAGAATGATTATTTTTAATTAAATTTTTATTTATATTTTTACATGCCAAAATTATAGCTAGAAGTTTCTCCTAGGATATCTTTCCCCCTTCCCAATTCCAGGAAGTTGATTATTAATTCACAAAGGGGAGTGAACTTATTTGCTTCTGAAATTTTCAAGCAGGGTATTTGTCTTATTCAAAAAGTATCATTAGTGTCTCTTACAAACTATTAAAAAAATTTAATTTTGCATTTTGTGTATGAAGTCAAAGCAAAACAGTAAAAACTATATTCTAGGATGTCTTTGTTTATGTGTTTAAAAACCCCTTTATTTGACTTTATTTCACTAATTTTATTTTTAATATTTCAATTCAATGTAGGACTGACTATTATGAAAAAGCTTGTCTTTTTATAAGAGGAAGAACAAATGGGATATGGAAATATAATCTAGGTCTATTTTTGTCTTGATTTTTATGAGACAATGAGAAAGGAGCTTTGTGACTGTATCTGTATCTACATCAATAAATGTCTTCTGGCACATAGTATGCTACATGTAAGTATTTATTACACAGTATTATTATTGGAATCAACCTTTTCTTTTTTGTGCATATTTTCTTCTTCTTCCTTACCCCATATCAGCTTTGGTTTCAAACTGCCAGGCATTTTTTTCATGTTAAAAAAAGATTTAGAGCTTTGAAGATTTGGATCAATCATGCAGCAATATGAAGACTAAGAGATGAATAGTCTACATGTTTTATGTAGTTGCATGCAATGTTAAGAATGCTTGATAAATGACTTTAGAATGTTGAATGGAACCCTCATCATACACATACATAATGGAGAATTTATTAGGAGTTGTATATAAGTGTTGTAGAGCATAAGAAAACATGGATGTGTTTCCACCTGTAGGGAGTACCCACATCTAGACCCATAAGTCTAGCACATAGTGTAACGATGGGGGTGTTGATCATGAAAGACACCTTGAAGATGTACCTAAGACTTCAGGACACAAAACTATAAGGAGTAATAGACTCTTGGATGACAGTTCATGCTAAGCAGACAAATATATTTCTACATTTCAAAAAAACTTGTATGGGACTTGGGAAAGCCTTGGAATTTCATGCTGGACTTCATCCACATTGCTTCATAGCTAGTCTTAGTGTAAGAGATGTGTGGATAGGCATAGTTATGCTATGAAAACTGTGGACTGTTCCCTAGTGAGTCCACACCATACCCACAAGAAGTAATCAGTTTTATCCCCAAAACCTTAGTAACAGGAAGGAGATAGAGCAGGATTAGAGGGAAAAAGGAATAATATTCTTAACTAGGATGGAAGGATGGGGTAATGGAGAGAAATTACAACAGTAGATGTCCCCTTCAACCTAAGGAGGACCAAGAATATCCTATTGGCATTGAATTAGTATGAAGGGTAGCAACTGAATGCTAGATGAGTAAGCAGAGGTAGCTCCTCTGAAGATTTGAGGAGGTTATGGAGAAATTGGCAAATTACAATGAAGTGTGATGAAGAAGTAGGAAATATACCTTCATAGGCCACAAGTCCCTTTGAGACAAAACATTAATAGTGCTACCTTAGTTGTAATTCTGACTTCATCTATAAGAATTCATCAAAGAATAAAGGCATATCAGTATATAATATGTATAGGTAAATGTTATACAGATAAATAACTATACTTAATTCATTTTAATCATATAAAGTCATTTCACAAAGGTCAATTTATCAAATGAGATATTTTTGAAGTGCTTAGTATAGTAATCCAACACAAAATAGGCTCTTAATAAATGTTTCTTCCTTCCTTCCTTCCTTCCTTCCTTCCTTCCTTCCTTCCTTCCTTCCTTCCTTCCTTCCTTCCTTCCTTCCTTCCTTCCTTCCTTCCTTCCTCCCTTTCTTCTCTCCCTCCTACCTTCTCCCCTCCCTCGTACTTTCTTCCCTCCTTCCTTTTATTCCTCCATTCCTTCCTTCTGGAGGAGTGCACAATATCACTTGAAACTGTCTTGAAACAGATGAATAAAATTCTAGGAGGAACTGTTATGCATTTGAGAATAAAATAACAATTCAAAAAACAGCTATGAGAACACACTTTCCCCTGCATCTTTAAAAAGGTAGAGTCTTCTGAGTATAGGATTCTACATGTAATGTCAGAGTATTGACATGTTGGTGTATTTGTATGTGAACTTACCCCTTGTCCTTTTCTTCTCTATTATGGGGTTAGTTCTCTAGAAGGGATAGGAGGAAGAAATTCATTGTGAAATATATAGATAATATAAAAACAAAAGAACTTAATAAATTTTAAAAGATCAAAAAAAGAATATAGGTAGGTAAATAAATGGAATTCCTTCAGTACAGTGGCTCTTAACAAATGGTATGAACACAATTAATAGCAAAAAATATGCCCGGTTTTTCCTCCTCTTGCCGCAGAATCTCAGGCTTTCCAAGTGGAAAGTGTCCTCAAAATCAACATGGTCTAACCCATACTTAGGCCAGCATCCCCTTTACAATTTCCCTTGCTTGTGGTTATCTGGCTTCTGCTTGAATCACTTGATGAGAAGCTCACTAACTTCCAAGGCAGCCAGTCTCTTATGTTTTTGGAAAACTGTTAAGTAATATTGTCTTATGTTGAGTCTACATCTATTTCTCTGACACTCTCACCCTTTCCTAGATCTGCCCTCTGGAGCAGAAAATAGAATTGGATTGATAAAAACAAAACAAGCTGTACTATATTTGTGCTGATAAAAATTAAATAATATTAATAAATATTTAAATTAAATTAATTGAAAATTAAAGAATATTAAATGCCATTTGATCAAAGGAAACAACTTTTATAATGATTACTTTGACTGTTGATGGACTAAAGCTATGTAGTACAGTGTTTGGAGGGAGAGAACCTGAATGTAAATTCTCTTTTCAATACTTACTACCTATGTGGCCATGAGAAAAGTAATATAACTTTTCAAGGCTTCAGTTTCCTCATTTATTATGTAGTGAGATTAGAATAGATTAGTCTCTAAGGAATCAACAGAATGTTAATGTTTAAAAGATAGTCTTGTTTTAAAGAAAAGCTAAAGAACATTTCACTAAAGAAAACAGAGGGTAGTTGGACCAGACTGAATACAGCTGGGGGAAGCTAAGTTGGAGGTGACAACTGTGAGGACACTAAAAGACTAATTCTCAAGATATGTGAAAGAAAAGACTAAGCCAAACTGTCTTTTAAACTACAGATGTAATTTCTATAGGAAATAAACCTGCCCCAAAATGTCAATAATTATTGACTTTTATGTTGACTCTATGAAATTTTTATGAGAAAAATTTATTCATGGATATTCAAGGGCATCATTGATGAAGATATGATAGAGAAACCTATCCCAAATGTTATTCTGCAGCAGACTACATGTAAATAGTTATGCAATTAATTGAAAAGTGCAGAGAATACAAAATCTCACTGTATTTATTATTTGTTGGCTATTTTAAAAAGTATTTGATTTAGTAGCCACAACAAAAAATAAGTTAACATTTATATAGCATTTTATGCTTTGCAAAGGTATATTTTATCTGATGCTCATTACAACCCTCTATGGTAGGTGCTGTTATTATTTCCATTTCAAATTAATGAAATTGAAAGAGAAAGGCTTTGGCTTGCCCGAGGTTAAGAAAAAATTCCTTTAAGAATTCTCTTCCAGCAAGTTTGGTTTTTATGTTAATATCATAAAATATTCTTTGAAAAGTATAATAATAGAAGTAACTATGTTTGGTGACACTGGTGATTCATATCAAGCAAGGCATAAAGCAAGATGTGCCCACCAAAGATGTTTGCCACTGGCATGGTGGATATAAGGTTCCAAATAGAAAATGGATCCTCTAGAGAGAGTGAGGCCTTCTAAAAGTTCCTATTTTCAAGTGATATGATACTTAAATAATTTCGGCTTCCTTAATGGAATCCCTAATCATTCAAGGTTATTAAGTAGCTATATGGGGAAAACCGCAAGTGGATGAAAAATATGTGTTGTTTACCCTGCTGGAGCTGAAGGGACAGCAAAAGGAGTTTATCCATCAGTACATATATTTTGGACATACACATACACACAGATCTATTTATGTGTCTATGTATGTGGATATATAAGTTATATAGTATAATAAAGCATGGATGAATTTTTACCTGTGCCATTGTGGGGAGGAGCCATATTCAGACTCGTAAATCTATCACATAGTGCAAGGATGGAGATAGTGAAAAAAAAACACACACATACACACACACACACACACACACACACACACACATACACACACACTAACCAACCAACTAACTGGGACTAGAATTAGAGTTAAAAGGAAGCTAGATTAAATTTGGAAATAGTAAAATTTTTAATGACCACATTCCTCTTCGTATTGTACTGCTGCTATCTCTTCTTTTTAGGATTTTATCTATGATGTTATGGAAACCCTTTTGTGTGGAAGCTCACCTCACCACTGCACAACTTTACACATTTCAAGGATTTTCTTATCCCTCAGAGGCCTCTTCCTTTGATTGGCCATTTTTTATTGGGGGGGGGGAGAGAGAGGGGAATTATTTTCCAAATACATACAAAGATAGCTTTCAGCATTGGCCTTTGCAAAATCTTGTGTTGCAAATGTTTCTCCCTCCTCCCCCCACCCAAGCCCTCCCATAGACAGCAAGCAATCCAATTCTATTTCCATATTCATCATGCTTCCTCAAGAAAATTCAAAAAAAGTTCTAAAAAAAAAAAAAGCAAGCAAACAACAATACAGCAATAAAAAGGTGAAAACACTATGCTTTAATCCACATTCAGTCTCCATATTTCTCTCTCTGGATGCAGATAGCTCTTTCCATCACAAGTCTATTGGAATTTCCTTGAATTACCTCATTGTTGAAAATCCATCACAGTTGATCATGACATAATCTTGTTCTATCCCTTTCATTTTAAGGCAGATTAGATTTACCTAGATATATTCATTCCTTTTCAGGCTGCACTGTTGAGTAATTTCCACAGATTTTTCTCTATGATGCCCTTGTGTCAGGTACTTTCACACTTTATGCTCCCTTTTATTTCTCCTTTATATATTGTTTTCTCCCATTAAACTGTAAGTTCTTTAAATGGAGGATATCTTTTTTTTTTTCCTGCTTATATTAGAATAGTATTTCCAACATAGTTAAAAATACTTATTGACTTGATAAGTGTCTCCTTTAAAATGGGAAAAATAGCAAAAAGATGGAAAAATTCAACTTTGCAAAGACAATTGGAAGCAGACACACTATATGCGATTACTGGTGGATTTGTGGATTCATTTGATAGTTCTGGAAAACAATTTAAGTTATAAAATTATTCATACATTTTGACTCAGAGATAACACTCCAAAAGTGTTTATTTAAAGTAAGAAATCTAAATGTCTATAAAACTATAATAGCATTATATTCAGGAGGAAAAAATGGAAATTATCTTTTGTCCAAGAGTCAATGAAATATCTAAAGAAATTGTGGTATATAAATGAAATTATTGTGCACTATGGGCAGACAAATATGAAAAATTCAAATAAATATGGGAGAATTTGTATCATATGTCGCAGACTTCAGACTGCAGAATTTTCAAAAGAGTAATATGCACAAAACCCACATCTTTGTAATGAAGACATATTAAATGGTAACAGTATTAAAATGTTATACATCATTTAAGAATAATTTCATTAGACTTAAATAAGTATATAACATTAATTTTAATGACTATAGTTTATTTTGATAGAACATATTTTGTCTCCCCTGATAAATCACAAACAAAATAATCAAAAAGTATAATCTCAGATGACAACTAAATAAAGCCACTTAAAAAGACTAAATGTATCTGAAATTAAGTATGAATCTTTCAGTTTTATAATGTTTGATCTATTGTTACTGTTTATTGTTGCCTTGTTCCATAACTGTTGTGTATAATGTGGTTCTGATTTTGTTTTCTTCCTTCTCTATTAATTCATATGTTTTCCTGTATTTCTTTGAATATTTCATTTTTATTATGTTTGCTGAATACTATTCTATTACATTCACATATCAAATTGGTTCAGCCATTAAAAACTCATAGGAAGAATAGTTTATTTCTAACCTTTTCTTCTATAAATAATGTTTTTATGAATATTTGGGTGCAAATGGACATTTTATTTTTGCTGTGATTAACTTTCTTAGGGAAATTAGCT
Organism: Sminthopsis crassicaudata; assembly: GCF_048593235.1. Taxonomy (NCBI): domain Eukaryota; kingdom Metazoa; phylum Chordata; class Mammalia; order Dasyuromorphia; family Dasyuridae; genus Sminthopsis; species Sminthopsis crassicaudata. The sequence goes on from NC_133619.1 coordinate 228,890,429, forward strand.
CAGTAGTGTAATTAATAGATGAAAGGATCAGAATAAATTAGTCATTTTTTCTTATAAAATTCTAAATATTTTGCAGAAAGGTTGAACAAATCCACAGCTTCATCAAAAGTGAATTAGAATGCTTATCTTCAAACAGTTTCTTTAGAAATGAATTATTCTATTTTATGACAACCTATTAATATGATATCAATTAGTCAATTTGATTATTAGGAAGAAATACTTTAATGTGAATTCTATAATTATTATGATTATAGTATATCTATGTCTTTTTTAGAGGGAAAGAATAGCTGTTGATACTATTTCTTTTTTTTCTTCAAAGATTCTTGTTACCATCATAAACTATTTTTTTTTCTATTAGGGAATTATTCTTGCTGTTGATTTGTATCATGTCAATTAATTATAAATAAAGTATGTTACACATTTTATCAGTAATGTTTAATTTAATTTTCTCCATCAATATCTTTTTCATATTCCATTATATCATTCTGATATATTTTTCTTAATTTTAAAACAATCAATGCTAGTTTTTCCTTTATGTTTTTTGGTATCATAGATAGTTACAAATTCATCACACATCTACAATTGTAAGAGAAAACATTCCATTCAACTCTAACTTTTTAATGATCTGATTTTTTACATTAGATCATTTATCCAAAGGAAATACATTTTTATATGATGTGAGATTTTGACTAATTCCACTTTTCACCAAATTTCTACCCAGTTTTCTCATCACTTTTATTGATGAATGTGTTCTTGGCTTACTAATTTTTTTTCAGTGGTTTTGCTTTTATATGATAATCATTTAAAATATTTTTCTTTCTATACAACCCAACTAATGATCTATTGCAATAAATTTTTTTAAATAAAAAATCAACCAAACCACATTATACAAATATGCTTTCCCCAATTATCAGTTTCTATTTGATTTTATTCCTGTAAAACTTTTTTAATATTATATAATAAAAACTATCTGCCTTTATATTTTCTGGTATCTCTTATCATTTATTTAATTAAGAATCATTAACCTAAGCCTAAATTAGTAGAAAGGGTATCTCCATATTGATTTTTTTGATTTTTAAAATTATATGTTTATATTTATGTTGTGAGTGCACCTGGAATGGTAGTATATGAAAAAAATAAAGCCTTTTTTCCAAGCTGCTTTCCATTTTCCCCAGCACTTCTTATTTTCTAGGGAGACATTTCCTAAATGGTTTATATTCTTAAGGTTTGTAAAAAATTGGGCTATTTTGTTCGATTGTCTCTGATTCTTGTTTACATAGTTCTGTTTTTTTTTTAATTGTAAAAAATTGATTACCACTTTATAACACATGCAAATATAATATCTGGAAGTATTTTACTCTTTACATTCCTTTTTGACTTTCACCATTATTGTAGTATCATGATTGTTTTATTTTTAACTTCATTGTTATTATATTTCAATATATGAGCAATAGATATCCCTTCAATTTTTTGTCTTATAGAATGTTTTAAACTTATATTCTGTTTTAGTAGTTGATGTGTTCATCTCTTTCTGCTCTATCAAAATGAATTTTTTTCTTCAAAAAAGACCAATAGAGGTATAAATAATATTTGTATTATCTTGGGAAAGTACTACAGACTACCTGAGCAATACTAGGAAATAAATGAGAAGGTTAGGAGTGGATATAGAGTCATGGATAATAATGATGAGGGACTTCAGTTTTCCAAATCTGCTGGAGGATCATTTCCCACTTCCTTCTTCCCTCTGTTTGTACCTCTGTCCCTCCTGTCCTTGCGTCCTCGCTCTAGCTCTATGTATGTCCTCACTTTATTTCTTCTTAAGCATTTTTAGGGGACATTATGTATTCTTTTACAACATGACTTTTATGGAACATTTTGCATAATTTCACATGTGCTTTTTTATTGATTTCTTTTTTAAAAATTATGATTATTATTATTTTGCTGAGGTAATTGGGATTAAGTGATTTGCCCAGGGTCACTCAGCTAGGACTTGTAAAGGCCAAATTTGAACTCAGTTTCTCCTGACTTCAGGACTGATGCTCTATCTACTGCCCTACCTACCTGCCTCAACATGTGCTTTCTTAATGGGAGTTGAGGCTGGGGATAAAGGAGAGAATCTAAACTCAAAGTTTTAAAAACAAATGTAAAAAATGGTAACTCAGGAAAAATAAGAATTAAAGAAAAAATCAAAGTAGAATGTCTGATAAAATCTTATGTGTACTCTAAATTTAGGGAGATCAGATTTCAAAACATTGAAAGAGAAGTTTAGGGGGCAGCTAGGTGGCACAGTGGATAGAGCACCAGCCCTGAATTCAGGAGGACCCGAGTTCAAATCTGGTCTCAGACACTTAACACTTTCTAGCTGTGAGACCCTGGGCAAGTCACTTAACCCCAGCCTCAGGGGGAAAAAAAAAAAAAAAGGTTTAAGATCTCAAGGACTATGCTTCTGGGACAACAGACATGGAGAGATGGAAATTTTTAAAGAATGGATTAAAAAAATAACTGTAAATAAAGAACAATTTCTTTGAAGTGGAAAAAAAGTTAACTTTCTTAAGAGAGCAAAATCAATGAATAGGGAACTCACATATGAACATTCATTGTTAAAGATAGGTAAAGAAGCAAATACCTGCATTGCTGTGCACATGCAGGTCCCCTGAGTTCAAAATATACTTAGTCCACTTAACTCACAACAATGCATTGTTTTTCCTAGTTAGTTACTAGTCAGAGACTTATAAAATTGTTTTAAAGTCAAGTCATGTAACTAAATATGGTAATTTTGGCTCTTTATTAGGGAGAAGGTTTTTCTCTCTGTTCTCCATATCCTGAAAAATAAACACACTCATCATAAGTGGCAAGAATGTATATACACAGAAAGATGTGTCTAGTGGATACATATAGAATTGTCCAATTGCGGAATTTGTTTTTGAGGCAATTGAGGATTTGCCCAGGATTGCAGATAGTGAATGCTTGAGGTCAAATTTGAATGCAGATTCTCATGATTCCAGGGCTGGGTGTTCTATTCAAATGTGCCACCTGGATTTTCCTGAAATTAAATATTAAGACTAATATTTTGAACAATTATAATGGACTTCCAGAATTCAGGACTACCCGAATTTTCTGGTTATGTTGTTGTATTTCTACGAATCAAATTGTTCCTCTTTGTGCTTGTAGTATGCCAAAAATATCTTCCAACATTCTCTTTTGGTTGTCTTAGGTGGTGTTCCACTGGTCTTACGTTCATTTTTATGTACAGTTTTTTTTTTCCCTATCATAATCTTCTGGTCTTCATCTTTTCAGGTTCAGGTTATCTGTTGACCATTTTACACTTTATCTTTAAGGAGAAAGAGAGAGAGAGAGAGAGAGAGAGAGAGAGAGAGAGAGAGAGAGAGAGAGAGAGAGAGAGAGAGAGAGAGAGAAAGAGAGAGAGAGAGAGAGAGAGAGAGAGGAGAGAGAGAGAGAGAAAGAGAGAGAGAGAGAGAGAGAGAGAGAGAGAGAGAGAGAGAGAGAGAGAAAGAGAGAGAGAGAGAGAGAGAGAGAGAGAGAGAGAGAGAGAGAGAGAGAGAGAGAGAGAGAGAGAGAGAGAGGTGAGCCAGTACATCTAGGTGATGGTCAAAAGGCAATCAGAGTAGCTAAAACTGTATGACTTTTAAACTGTATGTATCTGAGCCTAAATTACAGTCCTGTATCTCAGGAAAATATAAGATATTTGGTTACAAATGTCCAAGACCCTGTTGAGCCTGACATGTTAATAAGCTTGAGCAAGAACAAAAATGAAATGAAGGAACAAAGTCATTAATTCCACTATCCTGGCTTCCATTCCTGTTTTTGTAATTTTTAAGTGTTCAAAAACAAACTTTCCCACTTTTGAGTCTCTCTACATTCTATCCCAAATGAAGAACTATAAATTCTTTTTCCCCTGAGGCAATTAAGTGACTTGCCCAGTGTCACACAGCTAGGAAGTGTTAAGTGTCTAAGATCAAATTTGAACTCAAGTCCTCCTGACTTCTGGGCTGGTGCTCTATCCACTGTTATCACCTATCTGCCCCAAAATATAAATTCTTGCAAGCTATGTTAGATGCAACAAACCATCTCAACATACAATGTATAGAAAGCAGCATATTAAAGTTATAGAAATTAGCGTATTATATAATTATTGTCAACTACAGAGAAACACATATTCAATTGTCCAATTCATGACATTCATATTAGAATAATTACACGTGGTTCTGGCAGAATATAGGAAGCAAATAAAATTCATTACACATAATCTCAGTATATACATATATATTTCACAACAACCAAAATTATGTCTCATCCAATATAATGCTCATATTACAAGTGTTAAGAAGATGACAAATGAATATATAGAAATAATCATATTTAATAGTAGCATATATACAATACATAATACCACTAATAATAATTAATACTAAATAATCAAATTAAGAATAATTTATGATAGTTTTTAAAATTAAAGTATACTTATGATTAATAATAATAACTCATTATTATTCTAGAGCCAGTACACTTCAGGATCATAGACAATCTGCTACTTTGCCTTTGCAGAATTATACATTTATAATTCTTCATTGTCCAGTAAATAAACAACTGTATTAGTTGCATGAAAGCCAGACCATCCACTTTTACTAGCCCTTTGATCACCAGTCTCTGAAATAGTCTATTCACATTTATAAAATCACATACCTTCTCCTTTTCATGATAGTTTATATTATAGAACTGAACATAGGCTTGAAAAACTATGTTTTCGGTTTTTTAAAACATTGAAGTAAAGCTTCCTCAGGGTCCATTGGCTTGAGACTAAGTATGAGACCAATTAATTCCAGTTTACCCTATATTCCCTTTAGAATTTCAATTGGTCAATTCCATTTTCCCACCTCATGCACAACTGATTTAAAGTCTCTCTCTCTCCTTAACTTAGGAATGTGCAAAAACATTTTTAGATTTTTCCTTTAGATCTTTTTCCTAAGATCACTTGTGACATCCTTTGAGTGCTCTCTTTCTGATCAGTGGTTTTAATTCTATCTTCTCATCTTTAGTAACAGGCCTGATGATAACCTTCCCATGTTCCAAAACTCTAAAATTAGGGATATTAGAACAGTCTACTCATGTATGATTTATAGAAAATGGTCATTGTTTAATCTGTCTTATTTAATTCACAACTCTGTAGCATTTCTATGACATCACTTTAGTGTCCTATGTCTAAAGTTACATTCAGGGGTTTTCTAGAACTAACATTAAATGTGTCATAAGAAACAATTGTTAAATTTTCAGTATGAGAATTTGCACCCCCAGAAATTGGGCATTAGAAATCAGGGCCTTATTTACTGTTTTGTTGATTCTCTAAACTTAACAAAATTGATGGAGTAAATGTTAATTCAAATTAAACATAAAAGTGTGCATATTTTTTACTACTAGTTAAAATATTAAATATTTACCAGCACGTCTCTAGTTATATAGCACTTTTAACTAGAAGTTATCTATGCAGCTCTAGGCATTTTGCCATGTACCAGTTTTCTAAAGATTCAATATCCAATTTGCTTATTTTTCACATAAAGTCCATTCACAATGTACACAATAATGTAATAGTTATCAACATTTAAGTATACTACTATACCATGTGGTGGTTATTTTAAGGTAAATAGCTGAGCCTTCTTAACCATATCCAACACACATACATATACACAGAGAGACACTTACAATATATAAGAAAATATTATTCTATAACAGTCTGAAAAAATTATCTCCAGTAAATTTCTTATGTACTATGAATCCTAAAATGGTGTCCCCAGGTTGAGTCCCTAAAGTGTATTACCTGGAACCACATTCTGACCTATAGAGTCCCAGGAAAAAGCTACCCTAACTTCAACATATGTTGTAGGTTTGCTTCTATTCACAAATTCTAGTTTACAAGTCCCAACTAATATATTTTACTTTTTTTACTCAAAGTATACAAAAAATTAAAGCAAATGAATCTAATGGAACTGGATAATAAGGAAAGTATTAGATTATTTTAAGCATAAACTTGGAGTGTATTCTTTAAAATTCACTATCACTAGGAAGAGTACACATATATACTTCCCTATGGAAGTACTCATATAGAAAATGAAAGTACAACTTATGCTTCATGTCCATTAATATTATTTTGTGAGTTTGCTATATTTCTCCTACTGGCCCTCATTATTGCTGGATTTGTCTTGTAATCTCTTCTAAGAGTTGCTTTCTGATAGTCTTGAAGGTCCTCTGGATGGTCCTTCTAGATTATGCTTCCCTGATTTTGTGACTGATGGATTTGTAACTGCTGTGAGATTTCATTTCTGCAGGGTGCCTAATGTCTACATCTTCCAAGTTTTAATAATTGAAAAGTTTCTCCTTAGTAGGTTAAGGTGTTAATTCCTTATATTTAACTCTGACTATGAATAGCAACATTCAGGAGGGTCAAAAGAAAACTGTCCAAAGCTAAGATTATTTAGTCTTTTGAACGCCCTGTATCTGGACTTAAATTATATATCTTTTGTTCCAGACAATTACCAGACACTATGTTAGAAATTTCTTAGATTGTCTCGGGCTTCAAATATACATAAACATATTATTACTTAATAAAAGTTAAGCAAAAGAGGAAAGATCATTGTCCTCCACTCACTTGGTCCAAGTTTCTGATTTTGTCTTTTAGTATCTTGCCTCCCAATCTTTGAGTCTCTTTAAAAGAAAAGATGGGTAATGATAAATAAATACAACACTATAGAATGATAGTAATAGAATGGTATAATGATAATTCAACAGTGTCAGATGTGTTAAAATTAAGAGAGGCAATGTAATAACAATAAAATGGTTTTTAACATTTTTAACTATATTAATTTAACAATATTCAACAAACATTTTCACCATCACTCAAAAAATGAAAGGATAATGAATGGAACTGAGAGCTATTTGTGGCTATTCTACTGGTGATGAACCTCTTTATAATTTTAGCTAGAATATCCTCAGAAAACAAACTTGGTCATTTGTTGGTGATATACCTAACACATTTCCAGTAAGATAGAACATATTAAAGTCTATATTACATTGGCATATCCTTTAAGAACCTCAGATTACTTTCATATTATGGTGAGGTTTTAGTGTTGGATTTTAATTTTATCATATGCCCAAAGGTAATAAGACACTTGTTTTATTTATTTATTATATTTATTTTATGTCAAAGTACTTATGTCATATATTTACAAAAATATTACTAGAAAACAATTTTAGCTTTCATTTTCACATATGTTGCAGAAGATGAAGAGGTAGAAAAATTCAATGAACAACTCAGTAAAATTCCTCAAATTAGATAACACAAGTTTTGTAACTTGGTGCCTTCAAGGCAAAGGTAGGAATATGTATGAGTAGTGAGAAATATATCAGTGCATGATTCAGGGAAAAAGAAATAGAAGAAACCAAAAGCTTGTAGAATACACAAAACCTTCTACCTTTTCATAATGAGTATTTTCTCTGAGAAAATAATGGCATGCACTGGGAAAGGAAAATGCAAAATAACTTTACAAAAATGAAAATAATTTCTATTAATATACAGAGAAAGATTTACTGTTGCAGGAATCATCTACCAACCAGTTTTTTATGTACAGACAGACTTGTCAGAAACAGCAAAGAAACTGAAAGAAAAGAATGAGTTAAAGATATACACAGAATTGAAACAATTAAATCTTGACCTATTTAAATAAATGATAATGAAAAATGGGTCATGTATTGACAAAAGTATAACAAAACCACTTATACTGGTTTTCTACTGATATAAATCAATTTCCACAACAGAGACCAAAAAAGCCTTAAAATCTCATTAATTCACAAACATTTGATTAACTTACAAAAGGGTGAGAGATGGAAGTGAAAGGCACCACCAGGAGACAAACACATTTGTATCATTCTACATGGAAGGATGATTGATGGTTATAGGCATTATTGGCTCATAGAACAGGGAAGCAGAGGAGGTTTTAGAGGAAGCTTTTCAAAAGACTCAGGAAAAAAATCATGAAAACATTTGTGAATGATAATGGAAAGATAACAAACAGGCAAAAAATGGAAAAGATCTATGAAGATTTTAAAAACAAATTATTTTCCACTTTATGGAGGACAGAACTATGACGCTGGCATTAAAACAGTCCCAGATGTGTTCTTAGGGAAGTAGAAATTAGCACTAATGGGAAAGCAGGAAAAGCGGCCAGATTATACAAGTATATAAAGAGCAGATCCACACTAGAGGCAACATAATTGTAAGGATAATGATTAATCAATTTACAAGGTATCTGAAAAACAAGATTTGTAAACAGTGGAAAAAATGCACAAGAAAATATCAACTGCTGTTGACCAATATACTTTCCTATCTATAGAAAATCTCTATGAGATTAATCTGTACATAAAGAGAGGGCCTCCATAGTAATAATATGAATGGGGGAAAAAACATGCTTTTGCAAGTGATAATTCTTTACTAGACCACAAGTGACTAAAAACTATAATTTTAATAATAATAAGATCCCAATATGTTATTTATTATTATGAAAAAATACCTGACTCAAAGTAAAATACCACCCTAAATATGGTCTTCTAAAAAGTTATTTCCTATTCATAAGTTAAAATCATTCAAGACTTTTTGAAAGATATCAACAAAGGTAATGCTACTAGATGATTTGTCATTTTGATGAGTGTGAATTTCAAGTGAAAGAAGATTATAATGGTGAGGTTTAAGTTGTACAACAGAGCAAATCCTCTTTTTCTTGCTGAAGCCAGGAAGTGCTATGTCTGAGGTCAGATTTGAACTCAGGTCTTCCTGACTTCAGGGCTGGCGTTCTATCCACTACAGCACCTAACTGCCACAGAGAAAATCTTCTTAAAGGAGATCTGTAACCACACAGATAAATCTGATCTGACCATCCACACAAGAAAAGATCAATGGATAGACAAAGTCTATACTCCAGGTTGAATGTACATGAGATACATATTTCCATTTATATGTTTACCAAAAAGTACAAATGTATGCTGAGTTGGATGGAACATTTTAAATGGAGGAGGAAATGAAGCTGAATGACTTTCAGAAAATTGCCAACTTCCCTAAATGAGTCACAAGATGTTTTCTCCTCCACGAACAAAGGTTTATAATAACAGCATTACTACTGTTATAAATTGTCTATAAGATATAGAACATAGTAGTCTTCAATAATTGAAGAGCAATATCATAAAGAGGGAATGCAGAAGTACTTAATGAATGTGAACAAGCTCCAAAATATAACAATGAGAAGGAATTTTTAAGAACAAGATATAATATAATCATTAAGGAAATATGTGATAGAGGGGAATGATTGGTCATATGATAAAGACAGAGAATGACAGATGGACAGATAGAATCTCTAGATATGCCCTGAAATGGGAGGAAGAAATAATTAAAACCTTCAGGACTTTGGGTGGTCCCTCTTTGGCAAACTTATGAAAAAGTATGGATAAGAACCAAATAATATGGACAATCAGGTAGTCAGGACAGGATGCCATTCATTATTCAAACTTATGAAATTTGGAATAACCGATGTATTATCATATTAAGAATTGTATCTGAAACAAAAGGACCTGAATTCTAATCCTACTATGCATACAACTAGCATTGGGCCCTTCAGAGTCTCTTAACTTCTCTAGCTCTAGTTTCCTTATTCAAAAAATGATAGGAGAATATAAGGGAAATGGCTGGTTTTATAGAAACTATGTGTAAAAGAGAAAAAAAATATCCCACACTTTGACAATTTTTAATCTTCACTATGTCCTCTGAGAGGACAGAGGAATGCCATAGAAAGAAGGTTGGATTGAGAGTCAAAGAATCCAGAGTCAAATCCTAACTGTCACCTACCACCTATGTAATCTTGGGGAAAACCACTTAACTTACATTAACTTTGTTTTCATTATCTTTTAAATGAGAGGTTTACACTAGATGATTTTTAAGGCCTCTTTCAGCTTTAATTCAATGATCCTTATTAGTGTGTACTCCCTTCATCTGGCATATTTGTTCTTCTTTATCTGAGAAGTGATTTCCTAGGGAAGAAGGAAAACATAATATGAGAACATCTCCTCTCCAAGAAACTCAATATTAAGAACAGAAGTGGTAAATATTTTTATACTTAAATATTTTTAAATGAATTACACATTTCTCATTCTGTAGTTTGCCTTCTCTTACCTGAACTATTATCAATTAGCATTAATGTTTTCCAAGAATCAAACTATTCTAGAGCATTTGGGAGAATTGCCCCTTTTGGACATACCTTAGAGTATGAGAGAAGTTCTCCTACAGTACTCACTCCTTATTTACTTCAGTTGTATAAAGGAAGACAATGAGGATTCAGTATATATATATATATGTGTGTGTGTGTGTGTGTGTGTGTGTGTGTGTGTGTGTGTGTGTATGTATATATATATATTTTTTTTTTCTGTTATTTCTGGATTATTGGGTTAGCAATGGGCAGTTAGCCTTCTCAGAATGATTCATGAAAGAGAAAGGGGAAGAAGAAATACCTAGTAACTTGCAGAACTCTTGTCTGTCCTATCACTGCCTGACTGACATCAATCAAGTAAGCCAATCACGAGTGGTTTTAATTAATTACTATACTATTTCTGGCATATCTGATCTTGATGAATATGTCACTCAAGCTGCCAATAATGTTTATGGATAGGAGGTTAATGTATTGTCTATTCCACTTCACCATCCCACCCCCAATAGATTCTTTTATGAGAAATAATTTGTAAAATATAAGACATCCAAATGGGCAAACACTCTATGCACACACATTTTATGTGGCCATAATTCTTTCTAGACCTCCATTAGTACAATATTCCTGCATGCAGCCCTAGTGCCAGCAGATTCATTAATATTCACATGAGAACTTTTCCTCACTCTGGCTGTGGAACATAATTAGGACAATCTCATCTTCATATAAAAAATAGATCCTGGTACCACCTGAGGCACAGCAACACACTCTCCCTTTCTCTCCCAATATTCTGAAAAGATCTGAAATGGAAATGTGACAAACCTCACATACCCCTCCTACATGGAAGCTCATGCCTGAGCAGCATTAGCTTCCAGAACAATGATAGGAATAATCCTATGCAAAGCACATCACACTTGAGGTAATAGACCAAACTCTCTAAAAGTCAGCAAACTGCCTTCTGGGAAGAACAGATTAAAAAAAAAAAAAAAAGAAAGAAAGAAACGAGAGAGCTAAATTGCTACAAATCTATGCCCCAAACTAGGCAATAGGAAATCATTTTACAGTAGTTGAATGCAGAAAGCATAGACTTATGAAATATAGAACTAGGATTGCAAATTGGAAATAAAAAATGGGACTTAAGGCCCTCCAGGAAGTTAGATGAGAAGCCGCTGGATAATGAATCTAACAAAGAAAAAATTAAGAGGGGTGTTCTTGAGGTTGCTGTGGAAATCAAAGGAACTGAAGATAAAAATATTTCTCAATTTGCAGAGACTGTAAACCTTTCTCTGCAAACAAGGGAGAAAAAGACAATCTTTACAATCTGGGCAGGAAAGAAAGAAATGAGAAAACTTTACAAATTGGTAGTTTCTTGAACAGTAAAAAGGAAATATAAACACATTATAAACATACCAGCTCCAGACAGAGCCCAGCATTCTATTTTGAAAATCCAATGATGTTATTGAAAGTGAATTCTTCATTTAATTCTTGCTTGGAAAAATGTAAATATGGCATTGTCTGTTACTGGGGAGGCATTTGTTGCTAAGCAAAATAGAGTTGGCAGGGTCGACACTGCTTCTCAGACAGATCCAAAGCTTCTGTCTCATTTTAAAGTGTTTCCCCCCAAGACTTTCAAAAATGACAAAGGAAATAAAAAATAGCCCTCAAGTTAGAATAATTAAAATCTGCAAAAAATAAAAAATAAAAAAAAAAATACAAATCTTAGCATTTAGAGTTGATTGTTTAAAATGCTTAGGCAAATTTAATTTAGTTTATAAAAAGCTTTAAAAATCTCTAACAATTCCCTTATCTGTCACTTTCTTTTCCTTTAGACCATGCTTACAAGGGCTGTACTGAATACATATCCCATACTACAACATACTACATACTACAACAGTTTTTCCTGCTACTTTTCTGACATTGCCTCTTTTTTCCTGGAGTTTACAGACAAAACTTTAAGTAAGAATTCTTTGCTTGAGATTGTTTTTTATTAAAACATTTTATTTTTTAAAAATATGCATGGATAATTTTTAACATTGACCCTTGCAAAACCTTGTGTTCCAAATTTTTTCTTCTTTCTCTCCAACCCCTTCCCTAGATGGCAAGTAATCCAATATATGTTAAACATGTTAAAATATGTAGTAAATCCAATATATGTAAACATATTTATACAAGTATCTTGCTGCACAAGAAAAATCAGATCAAAAATGAAAAAGAACAGAAAGAAAGCAAATAACAAAAAAAAGAGTAAAAATGCTATGTTGTGATCTGCACTCAATTCTCACAGTCTTATTTCAGGGTGTAGATGGTTCTCTTCATCACAAGATCATGGGAACTTTGCCTAAGATTTTAAAAAAATAAGAAAAAGAAAAGTTGATTAATTTGGTGGGAAGGGAAGCAACATAAAGGATGGTCTGAACCCATATGTTGTTATGTTATGTCAGATAAAGGATCAGCCTGTTCTTCAGATAATCTTGCCTATGTCTTCCTTGGTGGGAACTGCAGACCCCTGCAGAGAAAGGCACTAAAATGACAAGATCTCAGAAGTAGTTGTTAAGGGCTTTTCAAGGGAATAAAATCACTCTGCAGCATAGGTTGTAGAGGACAATTAAGCATAGGGATGACTTTTTATTGAGTGTCTCAAGAAGAAAGCATCTCTCCTCACTACAAAGAGAAGTCCCCTTCACCCCATGTTATTGTTCCAAATGAAGCACAGTTGTTCAGACTTGAACAATTTTGAAGAAATCTTTGAATATTATCTTTCCCTTCCAGAGGTTCCTCATTTTGCTTGCTAAATCTGTTAAGATTTAGACTTGGAAGGGACTTTTGATATTACCCAGTTCAACTCTTCCTCCAAACAATAACAACAAACAATAACAACAAGGCCTAGAAGACCTTACAATTATGAACTAGTAATAGAGACAAATTTTGTAACCCAATTGTCTAGTTGTCAACCCAATACTTTTTATTCTTTGCCACAGTCCCTCAATTCCATCACACAGTGTATTTGTTAGCCACAAAGATAAAGTGCAAAGTGCTATGGGTAAATGAAGAATTGCTAATCTGCATTAATGGTCTTTCATATAAGATCCCTTGAGATGATCAGTGTCATTGATGCTGCATTATAGGTGAGATATCTATAGGTGAAGACAATTTTATTAAGTAATCCCCTTCAAAAGCATATATCTCATTCTCAGTGGATTGTAATTTCAAAGGAGCAGTCTCTGAAGGAGTACGTACATTTAGAGCCAAAAAAGATGGTTTTGTATTTTTAATACAGTCGGAATAATGATGCCAGTGGCAAAGATGCAGTAAACTTTCTTGTATATGATGTCATACTAGATCTGTTACTGTAAGGTAAAAGGTAAGGAAATAAATTAATTTCCCCAAATGCATTTTTAAGAAAGATTTTTATTAGACAGTGATTTTCATTCTTTTCGTTAAAAGATGTTTATTTTCCCCAGAACCGGGGATCACTGGTGAGGAAAAGTAAAGGTAATGTTGGTGATGGATGATTCTCTGAGTTTCTAGACATTGGTTGCTTCTAAATACAACCCTTCTTCTTGTTTAAATTGCGGTACAGCTGTGGAATTGAGGCAGGAGGAGCACTTACTCTTGATTAACCATGTATGATTCAGAGATGGTCCAGTTGGGGACCTCAAACATAATTTTTATTTCTTTGCAATGTGCTTACTTTTCTTACCAACCAGGCCTTAATTCATCACTTTTTAAATTATACATTCCCAAATGTTTCTTTGTTTTCTCAAATCAAATCATTTCTGAACTAGATATTCCTATTAAAATGGATGTAGCCTCTTCTAATCTTTTCTTTTTAGATTATGATTTTGGTGTAGATTCTCAGTTATGACTAACTTCCTAAAAAAATGACAATTATTGCTGTAGGATTTAGTCATTCAACTACACACCTGTGAATATATTGACATTAAAGATTAAAGATTTGTAATCCACAGACTTGCTTGCAAAATAGACATTTTTGGCATGCTCAGGATAAACTGTTTACTGATTTAAGGACTAAGTCAGATGACAGGCAATATTCTGAACCCTTTCAGTGGACATTTGGAATTATTAAATCCTGGATCACTTTTTACAAATATCTTTTTTTTTCCTTGAAAGAATCTGCTAAATCACTATAACTTCTTCTTTCTATAGCTGTAGTCATTCACTCCTAATAGGGCTACATGTATTGCTTTATCAGTGGTCCTCAAACTTTTTAAATAGGGAGCCAGTTTACTGTCTCTAAGACTGTTGGAGGGCAGGACTACAATAAAAACAAAACCTCACACTCTGTCTCTGCCCCTCAGCCCATTTGCCATAACCCAGCGGGCCGCATAAATGTCCTCAGCCTGTGGCACCTGTAGTTTGAGAACCCCTGCTTTAGATTATGTAACTTTATGTTCCATCATATGATAGATTGTAGTTAGAATTCGAAGAAAGGCATCACAAAATATGTATAGACAAAGAAAATTTTGCTTGTACCCTGTCTCATTTGCTTCATAATGACATCTTTTGTACACTTCCTGTGCATATATTTTCTCACATTTAGGAAATGATGTCTGTTCTAGCCACTTAAAAGAAATTCCTTTCAGTGATATTTTTTGAGCACTTCATCCTAAGAAGCCTCCTTGACTTCTACTTTATTTCAACTAATCACATTCTTTTCAATGTTTCTGACCTTGCTTTCTGGGGAACATCCTTTCCACATTCACATTTGATTTTCTAAGTACTTACTCATCCAGTTTCTTCCAGGATGACTCCTCTTTTGTCCACCTCACATTAGTTATAAGCATTCCTTAGGGCTCAGTATCAGTCCAATAATTATCCCATCTGTTCATTCATCTCTCTGGGGACCTCATTCATTCTGAAGGTTAGTCTCAGACCTCTTTAGAGTAGGGATTCTTTCATTTTTATTTTTGTTACCCAAGCACAGAACACACTGCTTAACATGTAGGAAATACATAAGAGCTTCTTGGTTGATTTATTGATTATACACAATGATGTTTATATTTCATAATTTAATCCTTCTTTCTACATGATTTTGTGGAATTTCACAAAGAAATGATTAGAAGATGTACTGATTTAAGGACTATGTCAGCTGACAGACAATCTTTTGAACCCTTTCAGTGGACATTTGGGATTATTAAATCCTGGATCACTTTTTACAAATAATCTTTTTTTTTTCCTTGGAAGAATCTGCTAAAACACTATAACCTCTTCTTTCTATAGCTGTAGTCATTCACTCCTAATAGGGCTACATGTATTGCTTTATCATACATATATGATACACTATAACAAACCATCCGTTGTTGTTATTGTTCAGCCACTTCAGTCATATCTGATTTTTTGTGACTCCTTCCCCCCAAATACTGATGTGGCAAAGATTTGGAGTGGTTTTTTTCCTTCTACAACTCATTTTACAGATGATGAATTGAAAGGTTAAAATGATTTGCTCATGGTCACACAACTAGTAAGTGTACAAAGCCAGATTTGAACTAAAAAACAAATCAGACTCTAGGTTCAGTGCTGTATCCACTGCACTATTGAGCTGTACGTATAGAAACCCAAATTCTGATGTCTCCTAGTCCCTTTTCTTCATCAGAAGCTAACTTGTGTAGGCTATTTTGGAAACAAAAACTGAATTTGAAATCAGAAAACTTGAATTGGAATCATGGTTTTACTAGTTGTGAAAGATCTTGGGCATGTCATTCATCTCTGGGCAATGGTAAAATATAGGCATGGTAAGCATCTTATGTATATGATCACTTAGATTCCTTCCAGCTCTCAATTATAGTCCTATAAAGCTGTCCTATTCTGTTTGTACTCTGCTAGGAGACAGATCAATTAAGGCAATAAAACAATTTAAACCATGATTTTAATAGAAGTTTAATAGAATCCTCCTAGATAACATTTGTATTTTTTTAGATAAAGTTTTTATTTTTAACACACATTGCTTTAATGAATCATGTTGGGAGAGAAAAATCAGAGAGAAAGGGGAAAACCATGGGAGAAGAAAAAAACAGAAAAAAAGAAGTGAACACAGCATGTGTTGATTTACACTTAGTCTCTTTAATTCTTTTTTCTTGATGCAGATGGCATTTTCTGTCCCAAATCTATTGGGATTGCTTTGGTTCACTGAACCACTGAGAAGAACCAAGTCTTTCATAATTGAACATCACATATTCTTGCTATTACTGTGTATAATGTATTCCTGGTTCTGCTTGCTTCACTCAGCATCACTTCATGTAAATCTTTCCAGGCCTTTCTAAAATCAGCTTGTTCATCATTTTTTATAGAACAATAATATTCCATTATCTTTATATACCATAACTTGTTTAGCCATTCCCAAATTGATGAGCATCTACTCATTTTCCAATTTTTTGCTACAACAAAAAGCGCTGCTTCAAACATTTTTGCACATATGGGTCTTTTTCCCTCCTTTATGATTTCTTTGGGATACAAACCCAGTAATAGCACTGCTGGGTCAAAGAACATTTGTATTTTAGTAGAGCCATTTACTGCTTTAACCCCAAGGAGTAACCTATGGCTTCTGGAGCAGCAGTCCAAAGTAACCACACTTCCTTAAAGGTATTAAGCTGCTTCATATTTATGTTTCTACAGTTACCTGTTACTACAGGTATTAGTAAGGATGTACTCCTGTTCGTCATCTTCCCTCTGGCCCCACTCATGAAAACTTTATAAATGTTTTACTCTTTATGAAACTCAAGAAGTGCTTTGATTGAACTAAGCTTCCTTTCCCACAAATATATTAAAATAACCTTAAGACAAATAAAATAAACATGTCTTTTTTATTATCTTGATCCTTTGTCAAACTTAACACATTGAGACCTGGCTTGGGGCATAACAGGAAGTCTTTCAAACAAGACAAAGTACCACATTAGATATACTTATTCTCAAGCAAATACATAACCTGTCATTGGAGATTCATCAGGGACACTTAAGGAATGCAAACAAGGGGAACTCAAATAGAAATATTTATTCTTCCTTGGCTCATTCCTCAGCTGAAAGAGATAATAGACCTCTGTTTATATCCTGGAGTGGTCCAGATTGGTGTCCATAATATAGCAAGATTTTATGCCTCCCTCCTTAACCAGAAGAATAAATTTGGAAAACTAACCATACTTGGAATACCAGAGTCAGCACAGCATTCTTTCTTTCTGCTCACTGTCCATCTAAGTTGTGTTAAATGTCCCTGGCTATCTGATTGAGGGACATAAATGAAGGATGGTAATGCCATTAGGTCAATTCTCTGCTGTTTTTTTGTTTAGTGGACAGCAACCTCAATATGAGAGACAGTAAAATATAGTGAAAAAGAGCGCTGGGTCTGGAGTCAGAAGTATTGGGTCTAAATCTAGACAATGCCATTTACTACTATGTAATTGCAAATCAAAGTATGTTTCTTTGATCTCTGTTTCCTCATTTGTGAAACAAGAAGGTTGGGTGAGAAGTCCTCTAAAATTCTTTTTATATTATCCTATGGTCTCATCTCAGACTGAGACTGAATAAAGGAGCATGTCTTGCTTATGGTAATTAATATGGTAATTAATATAACAGAGGAGAGCAGGATTCAAATCTTAGAGTCCACTGACACTAAGAGATTTGCATTTTCCATAAAGCAATGTTCTTCTTTCTTGCTCTCCATGACATCAAAGAAAAGGCAGCTTATTACTGGAGGATAAGGCATTAGGGACTGAACAACCCTCTAAATAGACCATAACAGGAATGACTTTATTATCTTGTAGTTTATCTCTTCCTTTCTGCCAGGGTTGTTGGGATTCTATATCCTTCTGACCCTTATAGAGCAGTTGTTCCTCATGGCAACTAGAATATGTGCTTACTTAGGTGATCCTGAAGCAGGAACTCAAGGATCTGCTTGCTTCTTCAGTTTGTGTTTATTTTCCAGATGATAGATGACAAAACAGTGATACTGAGATAAATATTTTCTGTGTTGGAGTCATCCACATAAATTTGAAATTTTAGATCTTTTCTAGATGCCTTAGGCATCTAGGTGTTTAGCACAAAGGAACTTTCTGCAACACATATGCTTCTAACAAAAGATGATCACAACTACCATGCTCTAATTGTCCTGAAGACATGACACTTGAGTGAGTTTCATTGGTTTTTGCCCCTGAGAGCTAAGGTGAAAGTCTTTTAAATAGTCCTACTAAGTATTCTATGGTTTAATTATATAAATATTAAATTCTTATTTAACATAACTTACTGCATCATGTTTTAAATCTTTTGTTAATAAGCATTTACAAGTGTTTCATGTTCTAAGCATTTATTTTGTAGTGACAGAATAAGTAACTTTTAAATATATACTCTGGGGCAACTAGGTGATGCAATGGATTAAGCAAAATAGTGAGCATGATGCTTGGAGTCTGGGAGATCTGAAATCAAATGCAGCTTCAGACACTTGCTAGTTTTGTAGCCCTAAACAAGTAACTTAATCCTGTTTGCCTCAGTTTCCTCATCTGTAAGGAAATATCAAGCCACTTCAGTATCTTTGCAATGCCCAAATGGAATCAAAAATGTTAGACATGGCTGGAAAATGACAAAGCACCGATAATATATCTACTCTACTTTGTATATTAAGTGGGATCATTTGGAGTGATCATGGACACAAGTCAAACCTAAGTTTTAAATGATTTCCTCTGAGGTTTTCAAGGTGGATAGTAAAGAACCAAAAATAATTTAAATGAACATTGCTAGTAAGTTGGAAACTCCAAATTTGAACCAAAGTATTCTGAATTAAAATCTTTTGGTCCTTCCACTAGGCTACTATACTCCATCAATTATCAATAACTCACAGTTTATAAATTGGCTTATTAAAAATTAAGTGCTATTATATTTTAATACAAGTAATTTATATGCTTTATATTTCATAAAAGTGCTGTTCCCACAGATTTCAATTAGCACCTAACATACTTTTGGTCATATATACATATTCCTAAGTAGAGAAATTTATAAAATATCATATGCATATTACTTTTATATAAGCTTTTATGATTAGTTTGATAATTTTTAAAAAAATATGTTCAGAAGATGAAATATAATGGATAAAGCATGCATTAGTATATTTGGAAACTTGAGTTCAAATCTCTGATCTTTCACTCAATAGATAATTCAAACAAATCAAATGATATCTCTTGATTTCAGTTTCAACTGCCAGATGATAACATTATATGCATTAATGTCTAGATTTTCATATGTGTCTAGCAAGCGATGAGCCGAAGTATATTTACTACTAGATTAAAAATGGTCATCATCTTTACTTTAGACTTGTGTTGCACATAGTTTTCTTGATTTATTAGTTAGGAAATATAAATGCAATTTAGGAGGAAGTTATTTGGTATCTGACTCACCTATCAAAAAGCAAGATCTTAAAAAAATGTAAGTTACTTCAGGTATGTGGGTAATCTTAGCCATATTCTGAAAGGAAAAAAAGAAAAAAGAAAAAAACTCAAGTTTACAGTACTTTGTTTTAATTTACTAAAGTAATTTTTCTATTGTTATTACTCTACATAAGAAAAATGTTTTTATCAAAGCAATACACTTGAAATATAACTAGAAGTTTTATGACCAACAATAATAAAAACAATTTATTTTATAAACTCTTGAGGCAAGTATTTGCAGCTTTTGTTGATTCTGAATACACTGGCATTGATAAATTGCTAGATTTATTTTGAAAAGCATTTTTAAGTGTTCAACCATTGTTATCATGACATTATAACATGATAACACAGAAACACCAAGTGGGGTGACAGACTTCTTTTGAGATGGCCAAAATTAAACTTTTCTTTGACTGATAATCTTCAGGAATAAAAGTAAAAATGTCAAAAGAAACAAATGAATTCGCTTAGAAGAAAAAGACAGGCAGTATCAGGAGGTGGCTAGCATGACATTAAGCTGATGCTTAGTGGAAATAACTGTTTATTAATCTTTGATGGATTAATATAGTGGTGCATATCTTACCATGGGGCATGACTTAAAGGGTGATAGGCGGTCAAATGAGGTGCCTGCTATTTGTTTCCCTGTGCTACATTAAATTAAAAAAAAAACAGATAAACTGGAAAAATACATGATATATCTTCTATGGATAATGCAATGGATATCTCAAGAGATATAAAGTTGAGTTAATATAAATTTTTAATCAAAGAGTCAATGGACACTTATCAGGAATATTATATATATAAACTTATGTTTGAGTAAGACTTAGAATAGATTAGTTCCCTTTACTTGAATTCTCAGTACTTCCTCTTCATCTTCTTCTCTTAGAATCCTATTTTCCCTTAAGGTTAGCTTCTGCATGAAAATTTTCCTAATCTTCACATCTGTGAGTGCATTCTCTTTTGAAAAAAAAAAAACAACCACTTTGCATCTATTTCACATATGTTTTGCATATTCTTATATAGCTGTATTTTGTTAGATTGATATAATATACACTTCTTGAAAGTAGGGGCTTTTAAAACTTTTGTCTTCTAGCACCTTTCATACTGTCATGCACATGATTGGGATATATAATTGCTTATTGATTGATTAGTATTTTAATCTTTACCTATTTGTAGATCTGGCAGGGTGTAAATCAAACCAAAATATTCTTGTGCCATTTTCTATCATTCATTTTTTTTCTCATGTGCTAAATGCTAGTTAATACCAGCTGTAGAAGGGGGTGCCACTGCCTGGTGACCCAATTCCCCACATATTCTCAGCTTTCTCTGACTCAAATTGGGTAACTACTGAACTTCAGGAATACTCTGACTTCAATTCCTGATTGCTCCATGCCAGTAGATAATTTCAGCATCTAGCAGCAAATTCTTCACCCACCTGACCCTGCACTATGAGAGAGGTATGGTAACAAATTAAAAATACTATCTTTCTACAGCAAATAATTAACATGGCCTAAGGAGTAATTTACCATGCATAAGATATGTTGTTGTTTAGAGTCATTCTTCAATCATATCTGATTGTGATTCCATTTGTGGTTTTCTTGGCAAACATATGAGTGGTTTGCCCTTGTATTTTCTAACAGGAGCTAAGGAATATAAATATTTAAAGTATTAAATTGAGACAGTTCTAAGAAGTAGGGGGATACACATACACACACATATAATATACACATATATATGTATATGTATATATACATATACATATATACATATATATATATATAAAACCAAACATAATTTTATAAGATTTTAAGAAATTATGGGAAATCGATACATTTATGGGATTTATTATGCAATTATAAGGTAATTGTGAATATTTTCCCTTGATGATTTAATTTGTGAACTTTGAATTGCAAACAAGAGATTATTTTAGCATCATTGAATTTCAGTATTGAGATAGCTAATATTTCTGTAGTTTTAAGATTTGTAAAGCTCTTTACGCAAATTATTTCATTTACTTTTCACAGCAATCCTAGTAGGTAGGTGCTATTATTGTCATTATTTTACAGATGAGGAAACTAAATCTCAGAGAAGTTTGGGAACTTGGCCAAGTCTATGTAACTAGTAAGGATCTGAGCTGGAATTTGAATTCAATTCAGCTTTCTATCCATTATTCCATTCTCATTGCTCATGGAGTGTAAACCATGTATAACCCTCCATGGATTTATCCAAGTATTTTTTCATCCATTAACTTATTAAACAAAGTGATTATTCAACCTTTGCTTGAAAAGCTTCAGTGAAGCAAAAGCCAATATTTCCTGAACTATTCCACTTTTCAATGGTTCTATTTGTTAGGAAGTTTTACCTGACATTATTCTTAAATTTGTCTTTTGTAACTTCATCCATTATTTCTAAGACTGTTCCTTAAGGCCAAATGGAATAGATCTACTCTCTTTCACACATGCCAGCTTTTCAATATTTGAAGATAGCTATCCTGTTTTACCCCAATCCTCACTCCTAAATCTCTTATTCCCCATTCTTAATATTCCTAGTTCCTTTGACATTTCCCCATCATAGGTGTTCAAGTGCACAGTTGTGTTGATATACCCAAGCTACATGCTTTGCATGCCCATGCCCCATATAGCATGAAAAGGATGCCCTTCAATATCCTCACTGCTCTTATTGTCCAGTTCATCAATATCCTTACTAAAATATTTTGCCTCACATCAATTATGATACTCCAGATGCTGTTTGACTAAGAAGGAGAATAGTAGAACTAGCATTTTCTAATTATTGGATGTTAATCTTAATTTAGTTTAATATTATGTCATCAAATCTTTGATTTGTTTTTGCCCTGATGCAAATCATTTTAGTGGTATTTACTGAAAAAGAAAGTGACTGTAGAAATAAAAATCCAGTATTGCTCACTGACCCTTCTAACCATCCCTCCCCCTGCAAAGGAATTCTTATCTGTGTTTTTCTCTTTATAATTCCCAATTTCTATGTAATTGATTTTATTTGTCACATTTTCATGAGTACCTAGCACACTCCTCTCTTCCCCAATTTTCCTGCAGATATCTCAGAGTGCAACTGATTTGAGCAGAACATTTCAATGTTATATCATACTCATAGGCAGGACTATCCTATTATTACCCATAATTATAAATTCACATTTTTTCTTCTAAGAATTGAGCATAAATGTGCTTCTGAATAAAATAATCCCCCCAAGCCAATGTGCTTTGTGGTGCCAGGTACATTTATCCCATTAATGGACTGACTTTTCCTCTCCACAGGCTCAATACTGGGCAAGTTTAAAGCTTAGAAGGAGTACCTGTGAAGATGTGCTATCTTGTAAATGTTTTAATTCAGCTCAAGATAGTTTGTTTATTCACTGATTTGCTGTGATAGACACTGTTAGAGAAGGATGACTGGTATAAAAATAAATGTCTTTATCAGAACATGTCTTTATAGGAAGTATTGTCTAATATGGGAGACGTACAGAACCATTACATAAAATCACAGCAAATAGAATGACATTTGAGTACAGCAAGTGCAAAATGTTTTTAGATATTTGCAGAAAGTTCATTTGGTTAAGAAGTTAGTAGATGCAGATATTCCACAGATAGGCACTAGGCTGAGGCCTATTTGTATAACCAACTATCTATTCATCCCTTAACTTATTAAGAAGATAATTATTGAATTCTTACTATATGCATATGTATAACTATGCTGGGTGTTATGGAAAATTCAAAGCATAAAACCTATCCATAAGGAACTTGTAATATGATTAGGGAGAAAAATGTAAGAGTTTATATAAACCAAAAATCTACAGACAATGACATTGGGGATTTAAGCCTTAATACTTAGAGGAAATCTTATTGTTGAGATGTAGTAGAAATAGGGACTTTTCAAGGAAGGACTACATCAATCTGTAACTAAACCCACACTTAATTACTAATAATCAATTAGTGCTTTTCAAAACATTTTGCTTTATAGCCATGGTAGATCTACAGGATGATTTTGGATACTTGGTTTACAAGAGAACACTTGAACTAATAACAGGCTTAAAAATTTTTTTTTTAAATTTTGTTTTGTTTTGTTTTGTTTTTTGCCCTCAATGGCAGCAAGTATTTATACATACTATGAAACTTAGGTCTAATACATTCGATAGAAAAATGATAATTCACATTAGGAAGAAGTTGGGTGTTGTTACATGCTGGGAATTCAGGGAAATCAATTCCATATGCCTTGACCCCAAAAGTCCTTTGTTCAGAGAGGGGAAAAGGACTACACTAGAGATAGCTCCTTTTTTGTCTAATGCTTAAGGAATGGAGGAGACATTTAAGAAACAGAGAACACTTGTAGAAACTGGCAAGAGTGATCAACAGCTCTAACCATCCACATAATTTGGAGCGGAACTGCATCCTGAGAGATATGTCCATGCTCACAGCCAGTCTGATCCATTCAAAAATTCTAAAGGTCTCAGTAGAAGGAACAAGCCCATGACTAATGAAAAAGTTTTCATGTGATTCTTTTTTTTTTTTTTTTTACAGTTTAATTAATATTTAATATTTTATTTTCCAGTTACATGCAAAATTTTTAACATTTGTTTTTCATTTGAGTTCCAAATTATCTTTCTTCCTTCTTCATCCCTCCTCCCACGTTGAGAAGGTAATGTGAAGTTATGCAAAACATTTTAATTAAAATCATGTTGTGAAAAAAACCCAGAGATCTTCTCCCCCCTCCAAAAAAAAAACCTCTCAAGAAAAACAAAAGAAAAAAGTTTTTAAAAATTACATATGATTCTTTTGATGAAATGAGAAAAGTAATTACCCATTAAAGGGAAGAGGACTGATTGCAAGTCAGAAGCCCTCGATTCAAGCTCCACTTGTGACACATATTACTGTATGAGCTTGAGAAAGTCATTTAACAGAAGTTAATGACCTTTGGGTCTGAGTTTCCTTATAAAACTTAGACTAAATGACTCTGGGTCATCTTGTAGCTCTAGCGCTATTATCTTGTTTTGATTATTGCAGAACAAGTTATTAATGTACTTTAGTGTGCAATGTTATATATATGTTCTATTATAGTGTTTTATGTTTCTGAATATAATTTATATATTTGGTTACTATAATGTGATTTTATTTTGTGATTTGTCCCTTATTTAAATTTATATTCTTAGTTTAATATTGGATTTATAATAGTTACATTCACTAATGATAGTTGCATGTGCTTCTAGTATGAATAACATGTATCACATATCTTTATGTACATTATATTATTTAGTTAAATTTTATTTTGTAATTTTCATTGCTTATATTGTTTACAGATTTTGTGTATATCTCATGCAGTTTTGTAGTACTGCAAATTCCCTAAAGGGGTTAGGAAGAGGTGGTGTAATGGAATGTAGGAAAACACTAAGAATTTATGCTGATTAGATATAGCATTTATAGTGGGGAAGCCCAAAGTGAAGAAATATCAGACTTTTCTAAGTATTGAAATGTAGAAGTAAGATGGTATTTCAATAGTGAGCATGATATCTTTGCCTGGTATACTGTTTTGAGAAATCCCAAACTATGAAATGAGCAAATACCTTACTCACTAATTGAATATTTTTTTAAACAATCTCCTCATCCTCTCCCTCCCCCTACCATATTGGAATTATATTCAAATTTCCATTTTGAGCCTTGCTTTTCATGCATTTAAAATACTGAGCAGCTGTTTATTTGGAAAAAGTTCCATTATGGCTATAATAATCTGCAACTAATTGCACATCAAATATTTATTTCTTGCACATTAAATTAATGAAGCCCATTCAACAAGAGAAAAATCAAATCAAGTTGGCAACCAGGGCCTATAAATACATGACAAGTTTTGAATACTTTTCTGGCAAGGATACCTCAATAGATTGGCAATTTTTGTTTTATTTTGGTTTTTTGTTGGGATTTTTGTTGTTATTTAATTGTGATTTTTCTGCAAACAAAAAGCATGCTTAAAAATTACCTCCATGATTTGCTAATGATGCATTGTAGTGTTCTTATTGGTTTTCTGGAGGCCTTTGTTTCAGTTTAGTAATTACCACAAGAATAGACAGATGTTAAAGTCCAAAGTCCAAATTCTATATTGTCTCCTTGCCTGGGGTTGGTTAGCTTTCTGGAGAGCCTTTCAGACTGGCCTTGGTCTCAGTGGGGGAAATGTAGGAGGCCAAGCCAGCCATGGTGCTATGAGGTGAAGTGAATGAATCTGGCTCTCCCAGTCCCTGCTGGCTATTATATACTCTATTGTAATTACATCATCGTAGGTGTGAATCTTGTAGAACTATATTAAGGACTAAGTACACATACTGAACTAGAGAACTATTAATCACCATGCTAAACTAGATAACCATTGCCTTATTAATTCCACTTAGGTAGCACCCTGTAAGAATCCTTGTTTCAAGTACAAAAGTTCCAGCCCATAACAATGCACCATATTAATAGGCTCCTCAAATTAAAATAAATATATTAATTTTGAGATGAATTTTTTTTTCTTCTAATAGCTCATTTTGTTACTATATAATTTCATTTGCTTTTTATTTAATAAATATATTCTCTTATTCTAATCTTGACATTTTTCATGCTTACAATTGGCAGTCCATAGTTAAAACCAGTTCACTATTAGAAAGTAACAGTTTACCTGCAATTTAGTCCTAAAATTGACTTGAGCTTTCTCTTTTTTCCATTACTATTTGTATTTATTCAATGAAAGAAAGTTGATGTTGTTTTCTTTTCATTTTCTTCTGGAGTGTAGAAAATGACTTTAATAGAAAATCTCTTTTCAGTTAGAAAATTCTATAAGAGGATGATCTGTTGGAGTTCTGGATGGAATCTACAGAGTTCTTTTCTTGGAGGAAATTCCTTCCCTTTTCATAATGAAAAACAACATAAATAGGACCTGCATAAGGGTCTGCAAAAGTTTACATGACCTTATTTAAAAGAGGGTATAGTCTCAACCGTTTCTTTATCTGAGGTAGGGATTTGTTTTATGAATTGAGAAGATTGGGTATGTATCCAAAAGTCTTTCATATTTTGCCATATATGGATAGAATTACCATGGATATTATTAATGGAACAAAAATATACCCCATAGTGCTTCACCTTATTGAAAACTCTCCATTTGTTTTCTTAATGTTTTTAGGCCTTTTCTTCTTACCATTTTAACTAAGTTAACACACTAAGGAAGAAAAAGCAGTTGATTTTGCCATTTGAGGAAAGACTATTTTAGGGTAGTCTTTATAATGCATCATTTCTTACTTTCTAATTACAAATTTAAAAAAAAAACAACTCACTCAGATACACAAGCCATTCATTTTCTAAGTGTGTCATAAAACAATTTAATGCATTAAAAAACTTATTTTTAAAAGGGTTTCCTGATTCTTCAGATTTTTCTACCTTGTCTTCACATGAGTACCATCCTTGTTTTCCAGCTTTCTTTTACATGCTGTCTTCCCTTCTTAGATTGTAAGCAACTTGAGAGTAGGGACTCCGTTTTCCTTTGTTTAAGTAGTTGTTCAATCTTTCAGTTGCATCTGACTCTCTGTGATTTCATTTTGGTATTTTCTTGGCAAAGACATTGTAATAGTTCACTATTTTCTTCTCTGATACATTTTACAGATGAGGAAACAAAGGCAAACAGGTAAACTGACTTGCCCAGATAATAAATATCTGAGGCTAATTTGAACTCAGAAAGAAAAATGTTCCTGAATCCAGGCTTGACACTCTAACCAACTATCCATTGCACTGATGGGGAAAACCTTCAACTCTGACTTTGAGAGGGAAGCCATGGGGGTAAACTCTTGAGAAACTCTCCTTGAATTCTGAGAAACTCTCCTCTGGGAGAGGCCTGCCTCAGGGAATCAAGATAAAGTGGATTCATTCTATTATCTTGGTGGTGACTAGCTGCACACTTTATAGAGTTGAAAATTAATTCAGGACCACTCCTACTTAGCTTGAACTTAAGTGTTCTCATTCAACTTGAAATCTAGTGACAACATTGAAGGAATTTCATTCAATTGATCTCTTATAAAAAGGCCAATTTTAAACTCACGATTTGCAGAGGCCTAAAAGCAGGAATCATGCCATGCAATGGGACCTCTCTTTGGCATAGCTGCCTGCCAGGACCCCTGCCCACCATGAAGACATTCTCTTTTCTGCATTAATCCCTCTTCATCTCTCTGCCAGGATCTCTCTACTAGGATCTTTATCTCTCTTCTAGGACTTGTCATTTGGAAGCCAGTCTCCTAGAAAAAGCTGACTTCTGCAGTGCCAACAATAAACTTCCATTTTTGCCACTTAAACTCTTTGGGTTCCTGAATTATTTCACGTTGAACCTGTGCACCAACCAGAAAGAGTTCCCACAACTCTCTGCACTGCCACTAACCACAGCAGTTGTCTTTGTTAAGGTTAAGAAATTCT